>NW_028250076.1:0-60931 GCF_964263255.1 Lissotriton vulgaris
GGCAAAAACACAAACAACAAAAAACTCCTGTAAGTGCAGAAAGAGGACTTCACTGGACGGCACTCCCTAGAGAAAAAGAGACTTCTCTAAGAGGCATTCAGCGGGAGACGCCTTCCCTTCAGATAGGAGTATTGTTGTGTCATGGGCTGCAAGGACTAGGAGCATTGTTATGTTGTGGGCTGCAAAGACCCACACATTTGTGTTGTTGTTTTTCGGAGGGGAACCTGTTTTGCATTAAACCTGTTGCATGCCTCGCAGGAGTCCAGACATTAGTATAGTCTGGCTTCCAGACGCTAAGGGGACCAATAAAAAGGAAGGCACATTTTAGGTGTGGATAGTCTATAAACCACACCAGCTGTATTCGTGTCTTGCTGAACACCAGAGCAACTGAGGGCCACCACATTGGCGATTAGGTCACCTGTTACCTCGTGTGCCTCAGCTCAATCCCCTACCTGCCGGGAGCGACGCTACAGGGCATCACCACGGCTCCGGGCCCCCAGAGCGTTGACGCATCCTCTGCGAGGCTCCCATGGTCCACGACGATATCCCAGCGGCCACAGCTTCCTCTGCCTGCTCCCAAGCCGCGTGTGCATATGGCCAGGGTCTACCTACCTCCCCACCCCCTTATCAAACCCTATTTAATGACATGAGACAAGTTCTTTGGAAGCGGGGGTCGTACAACCCCCGGCCGTATTTATTAAACATAAAAATAAAAAATAAAAATATATAAACAATATTTACACAATTACACAGAAAAGGGGTACGTCGTTTACGACGCAACTTTCAGCACGCAGTGCTATTACAACGCGGTTTTTAAATCGCACTCTATTACAACGCATGACTCTGGGGGGCGCTCAAGGATAGGGAATACTTTTAATTTACTATCCAACACCTTCCCTAGAGTCAACGGGGACTGGTGTTGGAATAGTAAATTAAAATATTCACTATCCAACACCCCTTTGTATTATGCGTTGTAAAAGAATGCGTTATAAAAACCGCATTGTTACAGCATGCGTGCTAAAAGCATGCGTTGTAACAACGTACATCCCGCAGAAAACATTGCATTACATTGATTACAATTGATAAGTACAGATGTCAGATGGCTAACCTTAACATAATTCTAGTACAAAGGTATTTCCTATCCGAGTCTAACATATCATCCATAATCATACAGCATTTACTTTTCTGCGTATCCTATTTGGGCCTATGGCAAGGTCACTAACTGGTGTCAGATCCTTATCAATTAACCTCTCCCTCCAGCCGGAATGCACATACGCAGAGGGCCAGTTTACCGTGAGGGTACTCCCCCCCCCCACCAGTTACACCTGTACGCTCTATTAACTCCATAAAGTGGGCCCTTGCAGTTCTGCGCCGTTTAATGGCGCCATTGTGCACGTGCGGGGTGGCCAACCAGCCTAGAGAAAGCGTGAAACCCCCCTACCCCGCACCCATCCAGTCAACCGGCTGTAACTGCCCCTGGAGTTCTAGGAGAGACCTCTTGTCGGCTCATCGGGACACATATCCGAGGCGCCAGACAGACTCACCATAAGATCGCCTGCGGGACCGTCTGAAGAGATTACGGTACAACGGATTCCGACCTTCGCACATGCTGCGATTCCAGACCTTTAGAACCCCGCATAGCAACAACAAGACTGCCGCTCCAGATACCCACAATCATAAAAGCCTCTCTACACTCCTATAGACTGTTTATTCAGCTTCTCCATCTCACCAGATTCCACTATTGGACATCGCGACACAGTCGATGCTACCAGCAAAAATCACTCCTATGTGAATAGCCCAGGCAAGCTCTACTTTCCATATACAAGTTTTCATTGCCTAACACCAGCATATCCCTTTTAAAGCTGCCTTTGATAATCCTAATCCATTTTCAGGTTCTCTGGAAATACTCATGGCTTCCTGATGAAGGCTCACAGCCGAAACGCGCGTAGTACACTGTAATTTCTAGCCATGTTTTAAATAACTACTGTAATGTACCATAAATACACATGAATTAGAATTTACAGTATGTCATATATGTAGAAAGTTTGTCATATATTTGAAGCAACCAAAAATTGTTGCTCCTTTTCTTAAAAAACCCAAATATGATTTAATAAAGAATAAACATTTTTTTGTACCAAAATCTTGATTAAGATACATTCACTTTTGTCTGATGTCTCTCTCAGTCCATAAATTAACCAGTTCCTAATTTACTGTATTTTCAATTGTTTGATTTATCCCGAATTAGGAACTCTAGTCGGGGGTACCCTCTTGTCTTTGCACACACGAGACCTCTTGTCTGCACACTGTACCAACATTATTCATACTACAACTCCTGGAAATTTGCCTGACTAAAAACTTTTTTCTATTCAATGGCTAATTTTATGGTCAAGTTTGGGGTACTTGATGGGAGCAGTTTTTGCTCCCAACCTAGCTATCCTGTACATGGATGATCTCAAAATGAGAAGCATCCTCAACCCTACTAATCCCTTTCACAGTGGCATTGCTCTGTGGAAGTGATGCATTGACAACATATTTATGATCTGGTACAACTCATCAGATTCCCTAATGCAATTGCTCAACAACAACTGCAGTGGACTCAGATTTACCCCGTCTGAAAGCAAAGTCACCTTCCCTTTCCTTGACCTTGAAATTAAACACCAAAATGTGCTCCTAACTACTAGCCTTTATCGAAAACCTACTGAGCGTAATACGTTGCTCAGCTACAGTAGTCACCACCCACGCGCTCTTCGTGATTCACTTCCTTATTCACAATTCCTTCGAATTCGACGGAACTGTTATCACAGAGACTACTTTACTGAAGCCAAGACACTGAGTGACAAGCTCTGTAATCGTGGTTACCCACACAAAATTGTCCGTCGGTCCTTAAAAAGGGCTTGGTACTGCCCCAGAGACGACCTCCTTGAAGCTAAACCCAAGAAAACCCAGGAGAGGCTTGTGTGTGTGACCACTTTTTTGCCTGCATCCAATGCTATACGCAAAAAGTTCCTAAAGCATTGGAAAGTCTAGAATGCAGGTGTACTAAACATTGAACGCACTATGTTTGCCTTCAAGAGAGCTAAAAACATTCAAGACATCTAGTAAGGGTAGCCCTCCCACCGGCTGTCTCTAGGGGCACTCTTAATGACTTATGGGGTCTCTCTACCCTCTCTGGCCATGCCAAATGCGGGGATTGTATTGTATGCAACACCACCATAGAAGGCAAAGAATTCACCTATGACAAAATAAAGTTTGAAAGGAGACATTTCACTAATTGTAACTCTGCAAATGTTATTTGTGCCATTTTTTGTCCTTGTATGAAAATATATGCCAGACAGACAACACAGAAAGCCAGACTCCGGATCGGACAACATCGCAACAGGATCCGCTGCAAAACTCTTAATGCCCCATTAGTGGACCATTTTCTGGCCTTCGGGCATAACGAACTGGATTTCACATGGACAATCATCACCGCAATTAAACCTCCACCAAGGGGAGCTGACATTTCTCAATTGCGGAACAAGGAGGAATTAAAATGGATACTCAGAACCAACAGTATTCGCAACTGTCTGAACTGCCTTGAGGATTGGACCTCATTACTGTAACTCTTGACAAAAAGACCCTTTGTCTGGACCCTTGTTTCCCTCTTGAATCTGAATGTATATATCAAAAAATGGAGTTAAAACTCACATAATGTAACTGTAACTCTTGACAAAATGACCTTTGTCTGGACCCGCGCAGCCCTATTGAATCAGAATGTATAGATCACTACTGGAGTTATAAATCACAAAATGTATAAACCACATGTGTTTTTTTTAAAAATCACACATCTGTACATATCATTACCGTATTTATCTCCTGTTTGGAGCTATTATCAATGACCTCACACTCGTCTAAGATGGCCCCCGCATTTTTTTCTCCTATTGTGCCCTCCTCTCTTTCTACATGCTTCCACATCACATGACCCATATTACATGACGCCACAGCGGGTTATAGTAGCTTCCGCCTTTCACCCTCACCGCACTGTGACTTCCCTGCTGGAGCCGCGCAATTAGGACATCATTCGAGTATTATCTCGGTAAGTGCATGACCACCGGAGCCGCCGGAATTACCGCTCTACTTCTCCCAACCTGTGCGGCTAACCTGACTCTCAATTCACAGGTCCCCCACCGTGATCGCTTTCCGCGACGGCCTCGCTATTGAGTACGTTACTATCGCCCCAATCACTGCCTGACGGTTACGGAATATCAACCACAGCAGCTTCCTGGTCTCCCTATTCAGGTCACAACCCGGGTAAGACTTGCCATCCTTTATGCCCATCTCACCGCAGACACCCTCCAAAAACAGTTTTTTAACGATCCTTTAATCACTTGCAGGAATTCACTCCGGTTGGCTGTTGCTCGCAACCCAAGAAATTGTTGAAACCCAGGACCTCCCCTGGTAATTACCTTGCCTTTTTCATCGCGGTTAACTACACGCCACGCCACAGGTCCTCACCTTAAACATCACCGCGGCATGCTGAACCATTGATCGTATTAATGCCTTCATCGTAGTTGGTTATCCATTCACACATCACCTTCCCCTCTGATCGCTTAGTCTTCCAGGCGACAAATTAACGCATTGATCATTTTTTAATGGCAAACATGTTGCCTTCACAGCGAAACTTCCTTCTTCACATGGCGGTAAAATTCCCTTATTGATCGTCACAAGCAACAATAACGAGGTTATTCATCCTTCACTGCCATTTTCCCGCTGCCTGCACACGCAACATAGTTCTCTTAAATGTATGGTCTGCCCTTACAATGCTCTAATGTGCCTTTTTATCTCCTTTTTTCCCCCATTTTTCCCCTTCACTTGCAATATTCTTTCTTTAAATTGTATTATTTCCTTTGATATACTTAGGCTTGACAAACAGAATAATTACTGTTTGCACGCAGGAATGTCTATTTTTATTGTCCTGAAGACGATCCCATGTATTTAACCCTAGGGATCGAAACGTCGTTGACACTAACTGTCCCATATGTTACTAAATGCTGTGGATAAAATGTACAATGGTACTACTATGAAAATCAAGTCTGTATAAACTATCCTAAGCTAGTTGTTTATGTGTTGTTCGCAGGTTGCGTCCTACTTGTATTTGTCACTAATTCCCTTTACAAAGCTTATTTTCAAATAAACTCTGTCTGGCTGGACAAAGAACATATTGTCTATTTAGCATATGTTGATAAGTTTTTCTCTACCTTATTTTGTCTAGGGACCACTGTCTTTAGTAACAATCAACTCACCCAAGGTCCCTACAATATTGCCTTTGGGTTCCTTTGTTTTTTTGTAAAGCATTACATATATAAATCAGGCCAGGCACAGGTTAATGGACTTTGTCACAGCATGGAGTCTGCCCAGGAGCCCAGCAATGAATGATGCAGTATGTGCAGGTTGCACCAGGACCCAGGGCTGTGGGGTGCCCACTTCACCCTAATTGTGTCGGAGTGATGAACTGTGTCTTGGGAGTCTGGGCAGGCTGCACTGGACTCACAGAATAATCTCTGCCTTCAGATAGATTAGCTTTCAGAAATGGCACACGCTAGTGAACCTAGAAGAAGAGAGCTGAAGCGGCCATCATAAGTTAGATACAACTTACAAATGTGTAATGCTACGAAGAACAGGCCTGTGTGTGGAAAGAATGGATGTCTGAGACTACTCATAAGCTTAGTAGTAGGAGAAATAGGTGCCACTCAAACTCATCCTGTCATCATGTTCAGCTACGGTGTTGTTTAATTCACTGTGTTACTGAAGCGGCAAGAGCTACAAAGGCAACACACCACATTACAGGGGTGTCAGTGAAGTTCAGCAATAGCTTGGAGGGAAAACGTGCACTCATTTAGGACACATGATAGCCAGAAGGCTGAATGTGCTCAAAGAGCTCCCCACACAGCCGTCAGCTGACTAATACGGGACACTTTCAGCAAAGACCATTTTAGTTGATAACAGTCAGCATCCTGGGATTTGGAGTTTCAGCACATAAGTCACAGTGTTACTGAGTAAAACAGCCCTGGGTGAAATTCACCATTACATTGTGTTGATTGACTGCTATAATGAAGTGACTAATGCAGATCCAAAGAGGGGGGATTGTATACCACTACTTGTGGAGGGAATACTAAGGAAGCCAGCTGGGTGTGTTGCTGCATCCTGAGTAAAAAGAAGTGTGGGATTGACTGATAAGAGTGGCTGTACTGAAAAGAGGTACTGCTACAAGATCACGGAGGGGGGGGGGAGAATACTCCTGTATTGGCATGTTTTGGAGGGAATACCCCTGCAGGGTCCTATTGTCACTAGAGAGAATCCTTCTCCTGGAGTCGAAAGGGAGGGAGGTCTGCAGTACGACGAGTGAATACTGCATGAGCCGAGATTAAAGCAGTCAGCGTTGTCGGCATCTGGAGGAATAGTGGACTTTGGGTGCCTGGGAAGACGAGGTGCTCCAGGGATCTGGAGGATGGGTGAGAGACTACTACATCAGCTCATTAGCTGTTCAAAAGCAGTGTTGGCATTAGGTCAGTCATGATAGCATCACATTTCTGGTGCCGAGACAGACTACATTGTACTCAATTAATGAGGGACATAGTTTTTAAGTGTTCTGATTTCATGTGAGTACTAAGAATAATCCATGCTTTTAATTTTGATTTTGATGGCAATAGTATTTTTTAATTTATGATGAATGCAAGGGTCAAGGTGCGAGAGAAAAAAAGCAAAGTTCTTTCCTGAATGAGATTTTCGTACACATGGAAACAGTAAAGGACAGCTTTGGACCAATCTACCATGTCCATAATATTTACTCATGGGCATGCTGCTGGTACTGCATAGAGTAATTAAATGCGGAGGGCACTGTGTAAGTATTGCTTTGGCAGTTTACCTGGTTCGAATTTATAATTAAACTTTCAGTGAAGTGTCACTCCAGGTGTCACACAGAAGACATACAAATGTCACACATAGGCATTCTGCAAACATGTACATTTCACACTTAAGCAGGATGAAAACTAGGCAACCCTGGTCCCAGTTGGTAGGAAAATAGCAAACAAAAATGAATGCATTGGATGTTATGCAGGGCTTGAAGTGGGATGAAAAAACACGGGCGGGGGTAGAGGGGTGGGGGTGTCTCTCAAAATGGTGTGGTTAATGTAATTGGGACACAGCTTAAAATACGCAAGCTAAAAATCTGTGCTTAGAATAGTGAGCAGCCCCACTGGGTATTTGCCTCTTCTGTCATTGCATCCAGATATATAACACAACAAGTAACATTACACCTACAACAAGCCATGACTATTGGCTTTGCCCATAGGTGTTAGTTCCATAAGTTAAATAAGGAACAACTAAGGCTTTGTTGTATATAATTATGAAAATGCTTCAGTTCTGAAATGGTGGGAGTGTGAAAGAACTATAATGATTCTCTTTAAAGGTACCTCAAAGGCAGGGAAGGGTGGTACTGCTGCAGAGTTATGATTAGGTCGAGCGTAGCGATGGACCTCTTGTATACTTTAGTATACCTATTTACTGACTTGAATATGGGGACACGAGTCGGAGGCGCGCATTTTCCGTCTCGGATTTGGCCTCGTGAGCGCGCTTTTGCTGCTGGCTGTTTGCTGTGAATGTGTGCGAGCGCGACTCTGCCATGCGCCTTGGAAACCGAAACCTAAGAGCCGCGTGACGTGAGCTGTCTACGGTAGAAGCTCACGCGCGCGGCTCTTAGGTTTCGTTTTGACTTGTTCTTTTTTGGATCCATTTCACATGGGTGCAAATAAAGGAATGGAAGAAAGAGAGGGTAAAACCAGTTTCTTGGGGTCTCGGTTTTTAGGCCTGACCCAGCGCATATGGCGATCCTCGCCATTCTCATTAAGCGCATCGCGCGCCGCCTTGAGCGCGATCACTTTCACTTTTGCGGCCGCATTGTTTGATGGCTGTGCGGCCAATGCTTGCTTTTATCCCACGCACGCACTTCTGTCTCCACGCTTCCACCCCACTTTTTCTCTCTATTCTTCTCCCTTTTCCCTCTCCCGCATTGCTCTCTCTCTCTCTCTCTCTTTTCTCTCTCTCTGCGCTCTCACTGTTAGTTTCTTCTCTTTGCTTGTCCATGGCGGTCATCTCTTTCTTCAACAACCCCCCTCCCCTGGCAGACTCTCCCAACGCTAACTGGCGTCTTCCGATGGTTCACGGCCAAAGTAGTTAATGCACCTGCTGCTACTGAAGTTGCATGTAAAGCCTCTTTGACAGAATGGACTTCTTTCAGCCTTTATCATTTCGAGGTCGATACAACATCCGTAAATATTATAATACATCTCGATAAATGTTCATCCACGTTTCATCTCTTGTCCCATAATACGCTGCTCATAGCGTTTTATTCCATCTTCCTGTACTTTCCTGCTGTACCCTCCGGTCCCTCCCATTTCCCTGCGCCTCCCTTTCTCTTTCTGCTGTTTTTGTTCTCGCTTTTGTTTGTCTTCTCTCTGTTTTCTTTGCACTTCTCCTACATCACCCTGACTCAGCTTCTCTCCCCCACCTTCTTTCACGTGCAGAGGCTCCTTACCTATCCCCTACCGTTATCTTTCCTTCTCCTACTGATACACTCCCTGGCAGATGGATCACATTATGTACCGAGACATCCCGCCCCTTCTCTGCTGGGTCCTGAACACCGCAGCTTCCCTTGTTGCCAGCTGCCAATATGGCGCGAGTCATGTTTGTTATGCCTCGTCGCCAGTTTATGATAAGAAGTTCGGTTCTAGCGCGTGGGCCAGGCCCTCCCAAGATGGTACTGGATCGCCCACCCATCGGCAATAGCACATGCAAAATTGACAAGAGCAAGCTAAATACTGGAAGGCTACATAGTCACTCTCACTTCCTTGCTTCTCATTGGCCAGAGCATGCCAGTATAACTTTCTTCTTCGTGTGTTTGTACCTTCTACAGACTATTGCCAAAGTATTGATTAATTGTATGATGAGTGTCCTTCTGCTGCTCACGCTTGGATTCAGATTTTTTTTTCTTTCTGCCATTGTCATTTTTGTTTGCACTCCATCCCCTCCATCTCCTGTCCATGTATGTCACACCCCCCTGCTCCTTTCCTTGTTGCATGCCTCCCCTTCCTCCTTTTGCACCCCCATACCCCTGCACTCCTACCCATGTTGCTTGCCCCGAACCACTGCCCCCTACCCTATTATTGCTTGCTACTTCCCCCCCACCCACTCCGGTTAGAAAAAAAGGTTTATGACGTGGCTAGCACAGGCCTTGTCCTAGCACTTTTTCCATATGCATTGGCAAAGCCCATAGATCTTGCCTGTGCAAGAACTTTGGGCTTTGTCAATGATTTTTTTTGCCATGTTGGGCAGCAGTACTGTTGATCTGCAGTATAGCTCAAAGGTTTTTTTTAAAGCGCTAGGACGCAGCCAGCATGGACTACGTCATAGCACTTTGTTTTGTTTCTGCTTTCAGACATTCAGCACAGCAGCCATGCTTATTTACAACATGGCTAAATAAAAACATAGATAATGCCAAGAAATCTCGAATAGGCAAGATCAATTGACTTTGTCAGTGCTTATTTTTCTTCTGCTGTGGAACAGGGCCAGAGGTGAGGACACCAATTATGCGCAGGAAACAATTACTCTTATCAAAATGTCTTCTGGCGTGTTCAAAGTATTTGTTTGAAAACCCTTCCTGTGTCCTTCACATACAAATCGTTTTTGAGAGGGTGGTGTTGGAGATGGGTTCTAGGTGTAGGACTCCAGTCAAACAATTGAGTAATGACGGTACTTCAGTACCTTTTTAGGTCTCGTGACCTATCAATGCGCATGCGCATTGAGAGAAGCGAGACTATAGCGACTTAAACAGACTTTACCCAACTAGTATCCCAACTGGCGATTTGGTGCTGTGCCCGTGCGCTTTTAGGTCAATGCGCAAGCGCATTGACCTAAAATGCGCGTGCACATCATCAAATCGCCATCTGTTCCCCAGCAGCACTCCTCCCACACCTTTGAAGTGAAGCTTAGCTTCACTTCAAAGGCCCCTGCTGCTTCACACCCTCATCGCCGCTCTCCCCGCTCGGCCCCTTCCCCTGCCCGCTGTGTCGCATTTCTCCTCCCCCCTCCCCTTCTCTCTCTTCCCTCAGTCTTGTTTTTTTTTTTTTACCCGCTCCGCCCCCTCCCCTGCCCGCCGTGTCGCATTTCTCCTCCCCCCTCCCCTTCTCTCTCTTCCCTCCGTCCTTGTTTTTTTTTTCCGCTCCGCCCCCTCCCCTGCCCGCCGTGTCGCATCGTGATGGCAGTTTTCAAAGTAGGGGCAGAAGAGCGCCACAGCTCAAATGTCTGCGGCTTCATGGCACACAAACCTGCAAAAGAAGTTTCAAAATACCTTTTCTTAAAATAAATGCTTCTTTTCTGCTTTGGTTCCCGTGTTTAATTATAGACATGATTAAATAAATAACATAATCAATACATAAGTAAATTTACGTGGTTCAATATGCCATTTATGGTCCATAATTTATGTGTGATGGGGAGCGGGCGGACAGAGGCTACTGCGTACTGCATTCCTCTATAAATCCTTCTTTATTAGTAATGAGACCAGATGACGTCATGCACGCACAAACGTCTGTGTGCATTTTAGTGCACGGATACATACCTCGTCATGGACAGCAAGCGCTTAATTAATGGAATTACAATGCAGTACTTATATTTTCTGTTCTGCAAATCAGCGCTTCTGCTAAACGCATTTGCATATCTAAGACACACATATAATAACAGTAATAAAAGGAACCTACAGACTGTAAAATCTCGGTCTGATGACCTATTTTGCTATTAAAAAAATCCGCATGAATTGAATAGACATTCCACACATTTGGAATGCCCCTGTTTGTGCACCGACGTGCTCATATTTACGTACGGCTTGTGGCAAGTACTTTAGAAATAATGTTAATTATACGGTGCCCGTAAAACATCTGGACAGATTTTTAAGATGCTTCGATACATATTGATTATATTATAATCACAGCTACTTGTGTGATTCATGGCACGGCCTCCCACCTGCCCGCGCTCTGCCCCCGCCTCACGCCCCTCTCCCCCCGCCGCCTCTTCTTTCACACTCCACCAGCCAGCTTTCTTCTGTACCTCCCTTTCACCTTCACCGTATACCTCCAGCGTAGCCGAGCACACTCTGCCCAGCTCCCACCGCATTCCCACTCCCCCTCACAAAGCGCTCATTGTTGTAGCACCGCCCTCTGGGATTGCAAGACCCCCCAAGGGCGCTCCTTGATTGCACCAGTGGGGTCGATGTACCGATGCTAATTATTGGAGCTTTCCAGAATCTTCAGTGTAACAAAACTATAACAGAAAACGCAACCAACATCCAGCTGTAAATATCAGGTAATCAACCCAACAGTACAACTAAAACATTGCCGAAAACCATATCAATACCTTAAATTGCATACCATACAACCTAACATAACATAGCTTAGCATAGCATAACATAACGTAACATAACATAGTACAGCATAACAGCATAGCATAACATAACATATTACATAATATTACATAACATAACAGCATAACGTATGATAACCTAGTATAGCATGGCATAACAGCACCCTCACACATACTACACCCTCACACACACTGCACCCTCACACACTCAGTGCCACATAATTATATGCTACATAATTACACTGCACTTAATGCAACATACACTACAAACAATACCACTCAGAGCCATATAATTACATGCCACACAATTACACTCTACTGAATACAACATACACTCCACACAATACCACTCAGTGCCGCATAATTAAATGCTACATAATTACACTGCGCTCAACGCAACATACACTCCGAATACCACTCAGTGCCACATAATTACACACCACATAATTACACTCTACTAAATGCAACACACACTCCACACAATACCACATAATTATATGCCACATAATTACAATGCAACATACACTCCAAACAATAACACTCAGTGCCACATAGTTAGACGCCCCACAATTACACTCTACTGAATACAACATACACTCCTCATAATACCACTCAGTGCCACATAATTAAATGCTACATAATTACACTGCGCTCAATGCAAAATACCCTCCAAAGAGCACTCAGTGCCACATAATTACACTGCACTCAATGCAACATACACTACAACACCCACTCAGTACAACAACATTTTATGCTACGTATTTACACTGCGCTCAACGCAACATACACTCAAAATACCACTCACTACCACATAATTACACACCACATAATTACACTGTACTCAATGCAACATACACTCCAAATACCAGTCAGTGTCACATAATTACATGCCACATAATTACCCTACACTCAATGCAACATACACTCCAAATACCACTCTGTGCCACATATTTATATGCTACATATTTACACTGCGCTCAAAGCAACATACACTCCTAATACCACTCAGTGCCTCATAACTACACACCACATAATTACACTATCTATCTATCACCCTCACTCAATCTATCTATTGCCATCACTCTATCTACCGCCCTCACTATACCACTCTACCACCCTCACTCTACCTCCCTCACTCTACCACCCTCACACCCTCACTATACCCAGTTCTCAGCAAAAATACAATGTATCAATGTTTAAAGCTTTATTAAAGTACAAAAAAAAATTATATTACACTTTTAATCTTGATATTTAAAAAATATAACATACGCAACACATAATCTTCTCACAATTTGCTCAACGCAACATACACTCAAAATACCACTCACTACCACATAATTACACACCACATAATTACACTGCACTCAATGCAACATACACTCCAAATACCAGTCAGTGTCACATAATTACATGCCACATAGTGACCCTACACTCAATGCAACATACACTCCAAATAACACTCTGTGCCACATATTTATATGCTACATATTTACACTGCGCTCAACCCAACATACTCCTAATACCACTCAGGGCCTCATAACTACACACCACATAATTACACTATCTATCTATCACCCTCACTCTATCTATCTATTGCCATCACTCTATCTACCGCCCTCACTATACCACTACCACCCTCACTCTACCACCCTCACTATACCCAGTTCTCAGCAAAAATGCAATGTATCAATGTTTAAAGCTTCATTACAAAAGTACAAAAAAAAATAATATTACACTTTTAATTTTGATTTTTAAAAAATATAACATACGCAACACATAATCTTCTCACAATTTTTTTTTTAAATGTAGTGCCATTATACATTACAAAAATTATTATGTAATTAATAATTACATATAAAATGTATAAGCCATTAAGATTTGTCATATCAATACATGTAAGACAGGGGAATACTAAACATCTAGCTTTAATAATGCTATAGGTGTCACATTTGCAAATTCTATAAATATTGGCATTTACAATAACAAAATTAATACATTTGCTATTATAAAAACATAACTTAAAAAATTATTACATTTACAAGACCAATAGCTCCAACTTTTCTAATGCGAGGCCTATTGCATTTCCAATGCTTGTTTTTTTCTTCTAATCTTAAGGGTGAGGGCAAAGACAGAGAGCCCAAGAGCGACTTGTCTCAGCGCATGCTTTTAAAACTGCCAGCCCATTCAAAGCCCTGATTTTATGTAATCACAAGTTATCTTACTTCACTTTAATCCTGTGTAGATTTGATGATACGCACATGCTCTCAGCACAGCAGCATGCTGAGACAGTCAAGACCTGCCGGCTGCCACCCCCACTGGAAATCCATACAAACAAGATCTGCCCCTAGAGACCACATTGGTCCAGACCAGAGGCGCAACTAGAGCCAAATTTCAGGGGGGAGGGCTAAGAATTATTTTTTTGGGGGGGGGGGCTGAAACTTTAAGAAATGGGCTGAGTGGAGCTTCAGGGGCTCTTCGAAGGAATGAAACAACAACAAAGCCTCATTAACATGCAAATGGTCTTTTAAGTTCAAGAGATTTTTATTAATAAATATAAGGGTGTCAATAAAGAACGTATATTAAGAGCCTCAGATCAAAACATCCAGAATAAGCATATTTGCAATTAAACAAATCAGAAGTATCAGTAACATTATATAAGATAAAAAGTGATACATACATAACCTGAATAACAATAAGTTATAGAAGAAAACTGAACAATTAGGGGATCAAGGGGGTTTAAGATCTTCCTGTTGTGAAGGTTGTGATTGGGAGAACTTTTTAGCACTTGCATCCAGAAATATTGTAACAGGTGACCATAAAACCAAACGCTTTGTTGCCAAATTAATAGGGTAAACAAGAGCTGTATCTAACCTATGATTATGACAGATAGCATACCACCAGGCTTTATGTGAAATATTTGTAAAGTCTTTCCAATTTGCAGTAATTTGTTGAAAAGCAACAGCTAGTAGTAGATCCAGAATTTTAACGTTAAGCGTTATGTTTTCCCAAACAGGTGACAGACTCCCCATAAAAATATTGGTGAAGGAAAAAGAAAAATTCATGCCAAATATTAAGTTGAGTTGAGTCCATACTTGTTTCCCAAATTTACATACATAGTCATAAGAGAACAACATATGGAATAAATCGGCATTTGGAGAGGAGCACGACCAGCAAGCATACGATATAGTTGAAAAACTTTTATGTAAAATTTGTATTGATAATAAAAGTCTATTATATACAAACAAACAGTGTTTGTGTTGTGTTTGCTGATCTTGAGGATTTGCGCAACTTAATCCACAGTTTCTTCCATAAAGAGGTTGCTCAGGAGGTCTGGAAATCATGTTCCCATGCATTCTCAACTTTAGATTTCTGTCTAGTGACAGCAGTGCCTCGTAAAAAATCGTAAATGGTAGAAGCAGTAGATGTAGCTTTTAGAATGGTGTGCAAAGGTAAGTTAGAATCAGGATTGGCAGAAGTGACAGGTGTGCTAGATATATGGGAATAAGTAGTCATAACTGCTTCCTTCAATAAGTTGTATTTAGAAGTGAACGAGGTGGGTAGGTTGAACATTTGGCTGAGTGAGGAAAATGATAGAATTTGTGATTGGGAAAATAACTGATGAACCCAAATGAATCCCCCCTGTCTCCAGGATTTCCAATAAAAGGGTTTATTATTGATGAGCAAACTTTTGTTATCTCAAAAATCAATAGGGGGGGGGGGGGATCACTTGTCCTGCTAACCTGGATTATTCAGGTAGGTAGTCTGTCCCTTGGTAAAAAACCCTCATGCACGTGAGTAGATGTTTTACGGTAGCGGTATATCTTGATTCTCCGCTGTTTTACTCTCGTGTCTGCATAATCATAAGGTTAGTTGGCATGCAGGCTCCACCAGGAGGTATTAACCCAAGGTTAAAAGCAGTAGTGTCCAGTGATAAATGGTGAGTGTGAGATTAAAATAACTCGGACAGCCATATACCGTTATTTATTGTTCTGGATTCGAGTTAAGGGTGAAAAATTCGGCAGATATGCGTAGGGAGAATTGTTAGGGTTCTCACGCTATCCTTTTTCGTGATGTTAACATTACGACAGACTACCTACCTGAATAATCCAGGTTAGCAGGACAAGTGCTCCTTCCCCCCCTATTTATTTTTGAGATTACGTTCCAAGGAAACTGAATGGATCACACATTTTTTCCTTCTCCCTCCTCAATGATTGATGACAATCTTTTGTTATGCCATATGGTTGAACTGAGGAGGGATTTTATATTGTTCGGAGTAGGAGGTTGGAGGAGTTTGAAAGTCTGTATTTTTTAATGGGGGTAGAAAGAGCCTGCGGTTTGCTAAAAAAGGAAAGATAAGGGAGATAAAAACAGACGTTCAATTAAGGACCACAAAAGGGTCTAGTCTGTGGGCTCAAGTAACCCAAAGGATGCATGGAGCAAAAGGAATGCTTTTTGGTACATCCAAAAATTTTAAAAATTAACTCCACCTTCATCTTTAGAGCATATTAATCTCTTCGGAGACATTCTGGGTTTGTTGTTGTTCCATAGAAAGGAGGAAATAATTGAATGAATCTTATTAAACAATTTGATAGGAATTGGAAGTGGTATATTAGATATAGTGTATAAAGCTATGGGTGATAGCATCATCATAATAGTGTCTAGACGTCCCCACCAGGATAAGTAAAGAGGATGCCACCTAGTAGTTAAGTCCAAGAGTTTTTGGATACATTTGTTCATGCATAACGTTACAGTGTCCGAAATGGTGGGTGTTATGTATAGTCCTAAATATTTAATATGCTTGGGACTCCATGTGAAATTAGAAGCCATAAAGTCCGGTTTGAAAGTGTATTTGGATAAGGGCAGGATTTCGCATTTATCGTTATTTAGTTTGTATCCCGAAATTGAGGAGTATGTTTGAACTTCAGCTAAGAAAGCAGGGATTGATTTGTTTGGATTAGAGATAAAATGTAAAATATCATCCGCATAAACTGCAAGTTTAATGTGGTGATCAATCAGATGAAAGCCCTGTATGTCTGGACTTTGGCTTAATTTGGAAAGGAAAGGTTCCAAAGCCAAATTAAACAAAAAGGGAGATAAGGGGCAACCTTGACGCACCCCTCTGTCTTAGTCAAAGAATGGAGAAACTAAGCCATTGGCGCAAACTGCAGCACGAGGGTTAGAATATAGAAGGGATACCAAGGAAATAAATTTAGGGCCAAAACCAAACCATTTAAGAGATTAAAACAAATAATTCCACTCTACCCTATCAAACGCTTTTTCCGCATCTAACACGATTGCTGCCAAGGAATATTTCAGTCTGGATGATTTAGACAGGATGTTAAAAAGAAGTCGGGTGTTATCTGTGATAAAACGTCCTTTAACCAAACCAGATTGTTCCTTGCCCAATAAATGTGGCATATAGGAATCCAATCGTATAGCCAATGCTTTCGAGTACATTTTATAATCAATGTTAACTAAAGATATGGGTCTGTAATTTCTGCAAAATTTAGAATCCTTGTCCTCCTTAGGGAAAAGGCAAATATGGGCCCCTGAAAAAGATCCAGAGGAATTATTTAGAGAACTAAAAAAAGTTGTTAAAGAATATAGGGGCATATTACCACAACTACTGATAATTATCGCTATGTTGGCTTAGCGGCAATATTTTTACCGCTGTGCTGCGGCGATTTTTATCGCTTAGGAACCTTGCTATTATCAAGGTTTATCTCCTAAGCGATAAAAATCGGCCGAAATGCATGAATATCGCTGAAAAGTCAGCGATATTCATGCATTACCGAGCTAATGCTCTTAGCCATGTTATCCACCTACCATTGGATAACATGGCTAGGAACTGCTCAGGGCAGGTGTTAGCTTTTGGAGATATTCGCGCTTAGCGCGAATATCTCCAAAAGTTGGTAATAGGAGATAGCGATGTTAGCGGCTGTTTCCAGTCACTAACATCTTGGCACGCCCACTTTGCATGTCATTAGTGATAAATTTCACTGACATGCAAAGCGGGTCCCAAGATGGTCGCTATCTCCTACTAGCTATATTATTAGAAAAGAGGGTTAACCCATTAAAGTCACTGGGACCTGGGTATCTAGCGTTAAGGGAGAAGGGGTCCCAGTAAGGAAAGTTTGATTTAGAAACAATTCAAATAAAGCAGTTGAAACAATAAATGCATCTATAATGTTTTATTCACATTATAGGAAAAGGTGATCACAACCAAATTTACAAGTTACAGTTGTATTGGTGCCCCTGGGGGTAAGGAGGACGTGCAGTCGTGAGGGTAGTGTAGGAAGGGATAGTGATGATAAAAACACGTATTCATCAAACAATAGTATAGATACAATGTCGGATAGACAGTAGAATGATCATAAATCAACATAAAAGTTCATGATGCGCATGCCTCAATGTCCATACTGTGTAGAAATTAGGGGTAGGAGGAGGCTGTGCTTTACGGTAAAGAAGTCGACGTTTCGACCCAACCAGCGCAGGTATCAGTAAAATCCTTGCATGTGGGTCTTCATCAGGACGAGAAAGGGGTAGCGGGGCAGACAACCTGAGAGAATCAGAGTTGGGTAATATGTCAGAAAATCGACAATGGGCGTTTCAATCTTGGAAAATTGTCCCCAAGGGGTATATAAGGTAAAACGATCCGGACACTGGGCAGGGAGGGGCCACTCTACGTATCGATTCAAGTAGAGTATAAAAACGTGTCCCCAGTTGGTTGGAAGGATTCAGTCCGAGTAAATGAAGGAGTTATCCCTCTTGAGCCTTCAGCAGCACGGTATTCGCAACAATGTTCTCGAGCTCCATTGGGCCCGATGGAGCTCGAGAACATTGTTGCGAATACTGTGCTGCTGAAGGCTCGAGATGGATAACTCCTTGATTTACTCGGACTGAATCCTTCCAACCAACTGGGGACACGTTTTTATACTCTGCTTGAATCGGTACGTAGAGTGGCCCCTCCCTGCCCAGTGTCCGGATCGTTTTACCTTATATACCCCTTCGGGACAATTTTCCAAGATTGAAACGCCCATTGTCGATTTTCTGACATATTACCCAACTCTGATTCTCTCAGGTTGTCTGCCCCGCTACCCCTTTCTCGTCCTGATGAAGACCCACATGCAAGGATTTTACTGATACCTGCGCTGGTTGGGTCGAAACGTCGACTTCTTTACCGTAAAGCACAGCCTCCTCCTACCCCTAATTTCTACACAGTATGGACATTGAGGCATGCGCATCATGAACTTTTATGTTGATTTATGATCATTCTACTGTCTATCCGACATTGCATCTATACTATTGTTTGATGAATACGTGTTTTTATCATCACTATCCCTTCCTACACTACCCTCACGACTGCACGTCCTCCTTACCCCCAGGGGCACCAATACAACTGTAACTTGTAAATTTGGTTATGATCACCTTTTCCTATAATGTGAATAAAACATTATAGATGCATTTATTGTTTCAACTGCTTTATTTGAATTGTTTCTAAATCAAACTTTCCTTACTGGGACCCCTTCTCCCTTAACGCATCTCCTACTAGCTGTCGCTAACTGGTGTTAGCGACAGCTAGGTAATAGGGAGATAATTTTATCTCCGCTTTCTTGGCTTTTAAAGCCAAAAAAGCGGAGATAAACCCCCTTGATAATATGCCCCATAGTTTGGGTAAAAGAATTTTAGAAAAATGGAGGTAAAATTCAATGGTAAAACTATCCAGACCTGATGCTTTGTCTTTTTTAAGGATTTGAAGTGCAGAATGCAATTCCTGTTGTGTAATATCTGATTCCAATGAGGCTAAGTCAAGGGAAGAAAGGTGAGGTTTTGGTATGTTTGAGAAGAAACGCGATAGGGAGTGTTGGGTGGGTTGTGTTCCGGATGAGTATAAGGATTTGTAAAAAAGGGAGAATTCATTTATAATATCAGTATCCTTAAATTTTAAATTCGAGTTAGTATTGTATATTGATTCTATATTTAACTTATTTTGTTTAACCTTTAAGTAATTAGCCAATATCTTGCCAGCTTTATTTTTGCCTCCATAAAACTTTGAACTGGATTTTAATAGGTATAGTGATGCATCGTCAGATGACTGTTAAATTGCAATTTAGCGTTAATAAGGGTTGTTAGACAATCTTTTGAATGCGAAGTGTAATAGGAATGCTCTAACTTCTTGATATCTAGAAGAAGATCTCTAGTATGTATGCCGGCTTTTCTACACTCTTTGGCGACAAAACCAATGATAAAATCTCTTGCCGAAGCTTTATAGGCATCCCAAATAGTTGAAAGCGGCATGTGTTCGGAATGATTCAATTCAAAGTATTCATGAGAAAATATAGTGAAGGCAGCAGTAAACTCAGTGTTTAAAAGGAGAGCGTTTTTAAAACACCACCTTTTAAGAGCAGAGGACTTAGGTAAAACATCAATGTCAATCAAAACAGGAGCATGATGAGAGATATATTATGGGAGACAAAAATATAATCAAGTCTGGATTGGGTGTGATGTGTAGGTGAGTAAAAAGTAAATTCTCTGGGTGTTGGATTACACAGGCGCCAAGCGTCCAGGAGTTTATGTTGAGTGATGGTGTGAACAAAAGATTTTTGTGGTTTATTGGGCACAAAGGGGGAATTAGAATTTCTATTGATAAAAGGATCAAAAACATGGTTACAGTCACCAGCTAATATAAAATTATCCTCTATGGAATGTGTAATTTGTTTGGCCAATGTAGAGCAGAAAGAGGGTTCACCACATGTTGGGGCATAAACATTAAAAAGAGATATTAGCACATTTTTCAACAAGAGTTTAACATTCAGCCATCTACCATCGTTATCAGAGTCTTGTGATACGAGAGAAATTGGAAGTGTCTTGCGACAGAGAATCATCACTCCATTTTGATTTCCAACCCCTGGAGAGAAGAATACATCCCCCACCCATCCTTTTTTCAATTTTAATGACTCAGTGTCCGTTAGATGGGTTTCTTGTAGAAACACTAAGTCAGCATTTAATTTAGCTAAGTGAGTAAGGACCCTCTGTCTTTTGATAGGAGAATGTAAACCCCTAACGTTCCATTAAATAACTTTCAGAGGCATAGATAATCAAAAACTTGGTGAGACAAAACATTGAGACATACAATTGATTCGTTATGATAACATCTCATATTAATAAAAGAAAGAGGAGAAAGATGAGAGAAGGGTAAGGGTTTAAATATGAGAACAATGTAAGGTGTGAGAAAAATGAGCCATGAGTAAAAAGCAAGGTTAATAGAAGAATGAAGTGGGGGGAGGAGCTTCGCGGGCAACTAAGATGGCCGCGTAAGCTCGGAGCTCCGCGGACCCTCCGACCCTCCGCAAATATCCTGCTGAAAATCCTGATCCACGTTAGTGGATTCTGCTTGGTGAAAGGTCGCAGACACGGGAGCTGCTTTCCGCTTTTAAATCGGTAGCTCCTAGGCGAAGTTACGTCGAGCTGAACTTCGTGCCAGTGATGCGCCATTGTCTCATGGGTGGCTGCTGCTTGTACCGACGCTCCGCATGATTGGAATGCGAAGTGGATATCCTTGGTCCCTGCTGGCGGAGTGCTTATGGTTGCGGAGTTGCCTACTACCGGCCTGATTTATTTGCTGACTTCGCCTCTGTTTTACACATCTGCTTCCTTGTTCGGGCGGCGTAGCCCTTTGTTCTCCTTGTGTCCATCATGGCCAGCAGAGGGGACCCCGACAAGACGTCGAACAGAGGTGTTCGTAGGACGATTCAGACGCAGCTGAACAAGATTGATCGATACGCTCAGCAGCGGACCTCGCCCACGGTGGTGGCCTCCTCAAAAGATCTGCAACGTGAGGGCTCGCCTGAAGGTTCTGAGCCTACTCTGGGTGACATTATGGGGGCCATCGCGGGCATTCGTTCTGACATGCAGAAACAACACGATGTCCTGACTCATAAGGTGGACACTCTGGCCGTGGATCTCAACCTGATCAGGGCTGACTTGGGGAAGACCAATGATCGGGTTAAATCCCTTGATCTCAAGACCTCCAGCCTAACTACCGACGTGTCGGACCTGCAGGCGGAGGTCCGGACCCTAAGATCGGTCAACGACCAATTTTCCAGAAGGCTGGAGGATTTTGAAGGGCGTGCTAGGCGACAGAATGTCCGCATCATTGGTGTTCCGGAGGGAGCGGAGGAGGCGGCAGTGGACCTTTTTGTGGAGGACTTGGTACAGACGCATCTTGCACCTTCTGGCTTGAGCAACTTTTTTTCTGTTGAGCGTGCCCATCGGATACCGGGCGGCCCGCCGAAGTCAGGTGTTGCGCCTAGACCCATCATCGCCCGGCTCTTCAACTTTAGAGACCGGGATGTGATCCTCCAAGCTTCCAGGAGACATGGGCCGCTCAAATTTCAGAACTCTGAGGTGCACTTTTACCCGGACTTCACCAGGGCCGGTCAGAGGCAGCGCCAGAGTTTCGCAGGGGTGAAACGATGCCTGAGAGACATGGGTTTTAAATATTCTATGCTGTTCCCTGCTAAACTGCGGATTGAGTATGAGGGCCGAGCTCTGTTCTTTGATGTGCCGGAGAATGTGAGCGATTGGCTGGACACTTTGCCACAACGCCAGGGTGAACACAACGGACATTCCGGAGGTGCAACTGGTGGTTCCGATCTCTAGGACTGGGTTCTGCTGTGCTGGACATGCTGGACATGGCGGTTGGTGTCCCTGATGTCTGTGACTGCCAATACCAATGCTATTTCGATTTTGATAGTTTTCCTGTTTTTACATGGAGGGTGGTGGGAGGGGTTTGTGGAGATTCCTTACTCCTCTAGGGACTTTTTGTAGACTAGTTTATGGGGCGACAGGCACACTGCTGGTTGGGGGGGCTTCTTAGTCTGCTGCAGGGGTGCAGGGTGGGGGGTGGTGGTGGGGAAGTTTGTTTGTTTGTTCACCTTTCTTTCTCTCTATCTCTTAGGCAATGGGATGTATATACTGATCAGTTTCGTTTACTGTTGAGGCTTGTTGGGGTTGGGTGGGGCCGGGGACGCGACGATGGGGGGTAGGAAACTGCGAGTCCTCAGTTGGAATGTTAACGGGTTGGGTGACCGAATCAAGAGAGGGGTTGTGATTCAACTGATTAAACGTCATATGCCTGATGTCGTCCTCCTTCAGGAGACGCATCTGGTTGGAAACACATGCAAAGCACTTAACCATAAAGGTTACAAAATGGTGGCTCACTCGGGGTTCTCCTCGGGATCTCGGGGGCGGGAGTTCTTGTTCGTACGTCCCTTCCACTTGAGGTTGACGTTACTGTGATCGATGAAAGGGGGCGGTACGCCGCTGTGGCGGGTCGATGGGAGGGGCGCGCCCTGACATTACTTTCAGTTTATGTTTCCCCGGGTTTACAATCTAGCACCTTCCAGGACCTTGGTGGCGCCATTTTGAATTTGCCTGCTGGACTGCTGATAGTGGGGGGTGATTTTAATTCGGTTTGCTCCGGCTCCTTGGACCGCCATCCGCCTAGAGACCTCCGTAGCTCCCAATTGTGGTTGCCATCCTTCCTCGAGACCATGGGGCTAATAGATAGCTGGCGGCTCTTGCATCCCACGCTCTGTCATTATTCCTTCCACTTAGGCGCCCATGGTAGTCTTTCTAGGATCGACTATGTACTTACATTGGCTGCACACGCGCCTGCTGTTTCTGAGGCCCGTTTTTTGGCACGGGGTATTTCTGATCATTCCCCGCTGTGGGTCTCTTTTGACTTTGACGTCGTCATGTCGGACCGGCCGGCGGTTGTTAACCCGTGGTATTTCCGCAATCCCAAGACTCGCAACCTCCTAGCCAAGGCCATCGACCTCTATTTTACTGAAAATGAGGGATCGGTTGCGTCGGCCGCGACTCTATGGGAGGCGTTTAAGACGGTTTTGAGGGGTGAGGCTTTCGCCCTTATAGCGGAGGCCCGTAGAGTCAGAGATGCTGATTTAGTACGCATTGAGGAGGAGATCATGGAGCTTGACTCCCAGTTGGAGACGGAGCCTGATCCCGCTCTTCTGCACGACCTCTCCCTCAAACAGTCGGAATACCGCGACCTTGCTACAAAAGCTGACTTTGTTCAATCTAAGGAAAAGCAGGGTTGGATATACGACGTCGGCGATAAGGCCGGGAAGTTGCTGGCCTGGCTGGACAGAAGAGAAATGGCTAGCCGTGTTGTACCCGAGATCATGGGGCAGGACGGAGTTGTCGTCACTGATCCACGTGCCATTGCCGAGTCCTTCGCTGATTATTTTCGAGGCGTCTACACCTCTGTTTCGGACCGGTCTGAGACCGATTCTGCGGTGTTTCTTTCGGCTGTCGATCTCCCGTGCCTTTCGGACGAGGAGCGCGACGACCTGGATAGAGACGTCTCTGTGGATGAGGTCGCCCTTGCGATCCGCTCATTGCGATCGGGCAAGGCACCTGGTCCTAATGGTATCCCGGTTGAGCTATATAAGATCAGGCCAGATGTGGTCTCCCCACACCTGCGTAACATGTTCCTAGAAGCGCAGGAAAATGGCTTACTTCCCCTGGACCAGAGGTTGGCCACCATTGTGGTCATCCATAAGGAAGGGAAGCCGAGAGACTTGTGCCGGTCCTACCGTCCCATTTCTCTCCTTAATGCTGAGCCTAAGATTCTCGCCAAGATACTCGCTAATCGACTGATTGGTGTTATCAGCGACTTAGTGCATCCGGACCAGTCGGGCTTTATTCCACACCGCAACACTGCCCTTAACCTGCGTAGACTCCACGGCGCCCTGGCCAGGGCCCACACCCTGGAAGAGCCGGCAATCCTTGCGTCCTTGGACGCCACGATGGCTTTTGACTCTCTCGAATGGAGCTACCTCTGGGCGGTGTTGGCGAAGCTCGGTTTTGGCCCAGTGTTTGTGGGATGGGTTAAGCTTTTGTATGCTGACCCACTGGCTGACGTTGCTGTCAATGGCCGCGTCTCGGCGTCTTTTGCCCTTCATAGAGGCACCAGACAGGGTTGCCCCTTGTCGCCACTTTTGTTTGCGCTCGCTCTTGAGCCGCTTGCAGCCCTGTTACGTACCCACCCGGATCTGCATGGTATAAGCTGGGCCCCTGGTTTCGAGGACAGAGTCTCTCTCTATGCGGATGACATTCTGCTTTACCTCACTTCCCCCTGCAAGTCACTTATTGTGACATGTGATGTACTTAGACTTTTTGGTCGGTATTCTGGCCTTGTTATTAACTGGGCCAAGTCTTCCCTGTACGTACTGAAAGGGGACACACCGCGCCTCCCTAGAGGCTGCAACATCCAGGTAGCCAGCCAGGGCTTTAAATACTTGGGGATTTATATCTCTGGTAATGCGAAAGCGCGCTATGAACACAATTTGCTTCCCCCTCTTCTACGCCTCCGGCGTGACATGGAGGGTTGGCGCAAACTTCCGCTTTCTTTACTCGGGCGCGCGGCATTATTTAAGATGATGTCTTTGCCCAGGTTCCTGTACGCCCTGCAGAACTCCCAAGATCCGGTCCCCGCCCGTTACTTCCGAGAGATTGAAGGCCTTCAACGTGCCCTACTCTGGGACGGCCGACCCCGCGTCGCCATCACGAAGCTCACGCTTCCGTGGTACGACGGGGGTATAGCACTACCAGATGTGCGCAGATATTACTGGGCCTCCCAATTGGCGGCTATCAATCACGGCTTTTATGGTCCGGAAAATAACCCTGGATATGCAATGGATAAGTGGCTCTTGAGTGGTGGCAATTACTACAGGGCGCTGTATTCAAGGTCTCTGGACAGGCGGATGTTGGGTCCAACGAAAACTGCGGTCCATATTTGGCGGACGATTACCAAGGCGCAGGGCTGGCAAGGCAGGCTGACTAGGTTCACCCCATTGTATGATTCGGATATTTTGGGCAAGTTATGGCACACCAAGGGGTTTGATAAATGGGACCTCATAGGTATCTCCAGGGTGGATGATATGGTACCGAAGGGGGAGATCAAGACCTTCTCCCAGCTGCAGGCTGAGTATCAGCTGGGTAACTCGGAGTCTTTCCGATATGCCCAGTTGCGCCACGCACTGCTCTCTGCTAAACCAGCAGAGGGGGCGATTCCAGAGAGCTCCCCGTTGGAGGACAGGGTATTGGATGGCCATATGCCTGACAGTGCCATCTCACTGTCGTATAAGAAGCTTATTAATGTTCGTACTGACCTCCTCCTGGGCGTGCGGGATCAGTGGGTGCGTGACGGTCTGGAAATTGATGATGAGGATTGGCAGAGTGCAGTTTCTTCCCCTAAGGAAGTCGCCATTTCCTCTCGTCTTCGGCTGGTACAGCTCAAAATTTTGCACAGTGTGTACGTGACTGGCCCCCGGCTTGTTCATATGGGCTACTCGATTGATGGGCTTTGTCGCCGCGGCTGCGGCGCCCTTGCCACGTTTATGCACATTCTTTGGGAATGCCCCACCATTGCCTCCTACTGGAGACGTGTGCTCCGGATTATGGATGAAGTGACTGGGGTGGTGACGGCTGCGGAAGCTAGGAGGTGCCTCCTCAACATTTGGGAACCGACCAATCACAATGTGGCTCAGACGCAGTGGGTGACCCTTGGCAACATGGTGGCCAAACGCGATATCGCGCAGAAGTGGGGGGCTTCGGCAGCTCCCATGGTGGTGCAATGGAAAGCCAACATGGATTGGTGTATGTTCAGGGAAAAGACGGTCTATGTTGCCAGGGGCAAGCCCAAGAAGTGGTTGAAAGTGTGGGGGGCCTGCAATGCTTACAGGGGAGATATTTGTGTGCCCCCGGAACCTGTCTCTTTGGAGGAACGTTTGTCGCCATAACCCGTTACACCAACTGTGACACGTTATAATGTTGTATCCTGTCTCCTCTTCTTCCCCCCTTCTATCCTGATCTGTTCTCCTGTATCCAAGATTGTGTACCCGCTGCTCCCCCTGCCCCACTGCAAACGCTTTACTGGTTTTTTCTACTCCATTGCCATTCTTTCTGCGCCTTCTGGCGTCTTCTTCTTTTTCTTCTCCTACGTTCCTTTTATGAAAAAAAATAAAATCTACCTTCATTGTACTGATACATTTATTCTTGCGCTATTGCTCTCCTGCTTCTACATGCTGCCTTGCCTCCGGGATGTTAGGCTGAATAGCTGTATGCACTTTTCTAAATAAAGGTTTTAAAAAAAAAAAAAAAAAATAGAAGAATCAAGTAAAGATTAATATTAGAATGATGAAGAGACAAGAGACGAGAAAAGATAAGTGTTATTTTAAAGAGTAATTCTTTGTAAAAGAGAAAAAAGGAATATGAAAGAATATAAATGACACCAGAAGCAAAAAAAGAAAGAATTTGTAAGGCAAAACAGAGAACAAAAAACAAAACAAAGGACATCCCTACACGAAGGGTGGGCAGATGAAAACATCCAACGAGGACCGGACTGGGTCAGGGAGGGAACGCGCCAAAACATAAAACGTACTGTGAAGGCAAACGAGACAACAAATACCAGGTTAGTTCAAGCACATAGACTAATTACATACTTCTATTAATAACTTAGACTTGCAAGGTTAATTAACAAAATTTAGTGTATAAGGAAAAATATCAATGAGATAAACTACATTATGACAAAAATTCTATAGTTAATTAGATAATAACACCTTCAAGTGAAAAGAAAACTCAAAGATCTTAAGTGATACGCGAGGAGGAAGGTCTCGAAGAATCCATGAGATCTGTCTTGTGTGCATTAATGAAGCTCTGCAGACGTATTGGGTTGTCGTATGAAGTAGTTTTGTTGTTGTAGGTTACGTTGAACAAGCATGGATGAAACAGATCGTATCTGGCGCACTTGAAGCGAAGCGCCGGTCTCATGTCGAGGAAAGCTTTACATTTTGACGCAGTTGCCCTGGAGTAGTCCTGTGCGAAGAATAGTGTAGCACCTGGCCAAGAAAACTTTTGAAGAAACGTTGCCGCAGCCAAAGTTCTTAGTAAGTCCGTGTACTCAGAAGTATAAGATGGCTCCTCTTGGCCGCTGTGGAGATTATGTGGCGGTGGGAACACGGCCTAATCTATGAGCTTGTTGTAATTTGAGATTGGTGTCCTCTGGTAGTTGAAGTATCTTAGGAAGGAAGGATTTAAAAAAAGCAATCGGATCTGTACCTTCTGCCCCTTCAACCAAATTATAAATACGTAATTTGTTCCTCCTGTTTCGATTTTCAAGGTCCTCAACCTGCTTTTGTAGGGTTGATACTTGAGAATGCAAGGAAGTAACACACTTGGCCGTGTCCTGAAAGGAAGAAACATTCTGTTCCACAGTAGAAAGTCTGGTATCGAGCTGCAACCAATTTTCAGACAAAATTTGTAGTTTGGTGTTGGTTTCCTCCATGAACGGTCTAAGGGCTCTTATTTCTTGTAACAATAACTCCAAGGAGACTGGAGAAACTGGTTTAGGCGGAGAGGGAGGATCTTTTTTAAACGTTTCACATTTGATTTACCTGTTGGCAACTGCATAGGCTCCATGTCTGTGTCGCACTGGTCTATTTCAAGAAAACCTGAGTTTCTCAAGTGAGATAATTCTGAAAAGACTTTGGAGTTTTTGATGAAGGTACATTTAGGTTTTGAAGTGGCAGAGAGGGAACCTTTTGTTCTTCCAAGTTCCCATGAAATTGTAATAGCTCTTGACCGAAAGGCAAACACCAACTGTATATGTTGAAAATTGGATTGAACGCCACCACCAAGAAGAGTGTTGAATTATTGGAGGAGTGCTATAAGGCACAGTATGTCTAAGCAACAAAGCAAAGAAATACCTATAAAAAAAAAATGAACCCTATAAAACCCCACAAGGTGGGATAATTAAGTCAATATTGCACTTATTATTACGTAGCAGATCTCAAGAAATAAAGTGAAAACCAAAATGGCTGTTATAATTATATCGTCCCAACTGTTATGTGTAGCCTAGGAAAAACTGGGTCACAGCCTCGCCAAGAACCTCTTATAAGGAGTGAATGAAGAGTAGCGCCAGTACATAAATGTGCGTTGAACAGTTAAGGAAAGTTCATAAAAGCGAGTCCTCCTAATAAAGGTTCACCTGAGAGACATGAAATACTTTGAATATCTAAGGGAGAGTAATGAGAGTAAGTCCTCCTAATAAAAGAACACCTGAAAGACATTAATTGTGCCTTAGTATTAGTTCCACATCGTATTGCTAATAAGCCAGCTCCTCAAAATGGCGGTTGAAAAGTGTTCCACAAAAAACATGAAGCAAAACGAGAGTTAGCAATAATGTTTCCCTGTAGGTTTGATAAGCTCTTAAATGCGTGCTAAATAGGAGCTTGAAAACATAATTACTAAAGCCTGAAGATTGAAAAGCCATTAAAGAAAACCATGGCGCCGAGCGTTGGTGTGGCGAGGTCATGCACGAGAAAATCCAGGCATCTGAAATGGCAGCCGTCGCTGCTGTGCAGGTCTGTGTGGTGCATTACCTGAATTGCTGTTAAAAAGAGTTATTCACGGTGGCGAAAACATTCCCCGTAGTATGGGGGAGAGTTCTGGAGTCTTTTTGTCTAGAAAAAGTCACTTCGGAAAGGAGAGGGGCGCATTTCCTCCGCGCCGGTTCCGGAGCCTCACAGACGTGTTGCCATGTCCTTCAGCGCCAAGCCACGCCCCCGCAAATGGTCTTTGAAAGACCTGTGAAGTACTCGGGTGCGGCTGTGTGTGTGCCCGGGAAGCTGTCTCATCCCGGGCTGCCACACACAATGGGGGGGAGGGGCTGAAGCTCTTTGAGTCCAATGGGTGTTGCGACCCTGGTCCAGTCACTCTGTGTGCAGGCCAGGAGGATTTAGCAGGGCTGTCATAGGTAGCGCTTTTGTGCTTTGAACAATTGACGGCCCAGCTCTGTGGAATCCGGGAGCTTTGCAGGATTTTGATTGGCTGCACCGCCCCCCAAATTTTGCACACAGAGCCAAGTAAACCCAAGTTTATGCCCCCGCCTGGAGAGTTTTTTCCTGCACAAACGGGAACAATGCCCCCTATTTGTGCGGGAAATAGCCCAATCTGGCAACAATGGAACAGTGAGGGGGGTTTTGCTCTGCCTTCACTCTTTGGCGGCCCGCCCACCTGCACACTGCTTTGTCTGCAAGCCTACGCTTCCGAGAGGTACAAAGGTGTGGTGTTCCCCAGTCGTCTGCCTGAGCTATCCTCTCCTCCTTCTTACCAAGGCGCGTGGCTACGCTAGGGGCCTCTGGATTCCCACTGCATGTGACCGTTAAGCATCCTACCTCTGGGGATGGGTGAGGGGCTGCACAGCACTGCATTCCCTCACTGCCCTACATGGCCACTGGCTGTGACTCCGAACTGCATCCTATCCTAGTTCCTGCGCCTGCGGCTGGTGCTACCTAGCCTCACTGCCAGCTGCCTGCCAGTACCCATGCCACCCCTCTGCTGGCCCAGCATGCCAGCCCCATCTCAGTTCTGGTGCTCCCAAGAACATGATGTCCATCCTGGCTTTAGAGCACTTTTCCATAAAAGGCCCTCGGTTTACTTAGGTCGCAAGGTGAAAAGCAAGGATAGAGCACCTACTTTGAGGCTGTATGCACAGAAAATTTGAGGAATGGCTGCTGCTGTGTCATGGGAATGAGTCTTGCCTTTACACTGTGTTACGTTGACATGAGCTTATCATAAGTTTAAACGCCATTTTCTCCTTTCTGCAGCCTCTTTGCACACAGCACACATTATTATAAATGTTTAGAGTTAAGCTAAGTGTTTTGTTTCACTCGAGAATAATATGTTTTTCTATACCAGCAGCCTTGCTTGGTAAGCAGTGAGTGCCGAGGCCTTCAAGGTTATTTCGACACAGTGGTTGTAGTTCGGACTGATCAGCGCACGTTCTAGACATAACATATATGCAGCTGCGGCCACCTCTGATTTTGGCGCATTTAATAATGCACTGCGTAGGCATGGTCACGCACACTTGGAGAACATTTGCATGCAGAGAGCTGTTGCAGAAACTGATGTCATCCATTTCTGCTAGGACCAAAGGTATGGGTCCGCCCTTGTAATCCCAAGAGACCTTCTGTAGATATAAAATAACCTACTAGCAAGGGAGGGTGAAATATAGGTATATTCTAAACCTGTTTCATTTAGCATTGTAACATGCTTTCTCCCTTTGTATTTTATGGAATAGTAACTATGCTGATAATCTTGTTGCTTATAATATGTCTGCTTATATTAGCTAAGATACTGTGCATGATAACACGGCATTAGAAATTAATATTTCAAACTTGCTTGTGTCTCTTTTAACTCCCTGTTTTGGACTGGTATGAGAGTCTAACAAAAGAGTGTTGATGTGTTACACATTGCCTGAGGTAATCTAAAATCCATGTTCTGGGTTGTCTAATCATTGGGGTTATGGAAAAACCAATGAGACACTGATTGCTAGTCTGGTAGGGGATTTTGGCTACTAAGGTGAGTTATATTTATCTTATTGTCCCTGTTACTGATAATCACATTAGATCTCTTCAGTGATGCCAAATAAGATCAATAGTCCTGCGATGTCACTTTTTGTGATGTCACTTCTTGTGATGTTACCAAGGATGGCTCCTCCACTAGGGCGGAGGAGCGTCGCCCCACTGCTTTCTCGCAGAGCGAGTAGCAGAAACATAAAATGCTAAAACTAAAATGTTATGTTTCTGCTTCTCGAACTGCCAGAAAGCAGAAGTGTTTGGTTTGGGGAGATTCTGTTCTAGGGCAAGGGAGGAGTGGCTTGCACACTGCTAAGGGCTCTGATTATTTGGTTGGCCCTCTGGGGTCGACCAAACCAGTCATGCACACTCTGGCCTTTCACGTCTGGCTGGTCACCATCCCAACCAATCACAACGCTGTCATTTCAGCTTTGTGATTGGCTTAGGGAAGGGGAGGGAGGCTGCAGGAGAGCAGGTCAGGCGCAGAGACGAAGCCAGACACGGGAAGGGAAGTTTAGTTTTATAATAACCCACCCCCGCGTACCCTGCCGCAAGACCCCACACCCGCGAGTCATGCCAGCCGTGACTGGATGTTACATGTAAATTAGAGGGTCCTCACATCTTCCCTTTCACGTGGGGGCCCAGAAGTTTCTAGGACCGACCCTGGCCTCGTGAGGTGGGCTCAGTGTCACAGGAAGACGAGTGTGGCATGTCCAGGCAGCCCTGTACAGCAAGACGGCCGGTGCTGCATTGCGAACCTGCACCACCCAAGATTACAGAATGAGCCGATCTACCTGTGGGCCTACAGACCGGCAAGCGAGCACGGCGGCGACAGGATTGAGTAGCTGCCGTTGCAGTGAAATGAGTGTGCAGCCCCGCCAGCTCTGAAAGCTACGATGGAGTGCGGGACGTGGCCTGCGCGGGACAAGGCCACACAGGACTACAGCAGCCGATGAGCTGAGGAATAGCTCTGCTCGGACCTACAACATGGTGGGGAGTGGGGCTCAGCAGGCCCAAAGTTAAAGACAGAGTGAAGACCTGTTTTATGCAGGTGGGAGTGGACCCCAGCTCCCACTTGGTGGAGAATTTAGACCTCCAGAACTGTTACACCTGAGGCTGCAGCACAGGAGAGGAGCCCCGACCTGCGGCGGCAAAGTGTTCACTGCAGGGAGCCACTGTGGAATCCTCTGGGACCCTGTGGAGGGACCACGCCGTGGAGGTGGAGACACTGGGCCTGGGCACAGGTTTAAATTGGTGAAAATAGCCACTGGGAGGGGGTCCAGCATGGTGCTGCTGTCTATACTCCTCCTACACTGACTGAGTCTTTGGCCTGGATCAGAGGTTGCCTGGCTCCCAAGACTGTGCAGTAGAAGGGTGGCTAAGTGAAGCCAGAAGGTGCTGAAGGGAGCTGCTCATTGATAATGTTTATATTCTGCAGGAGCACTACATAACCAAAGTGTGGTAGTAGGTGACAGTGCGCAGTGGAGGAGATGGAGGGATGGGGTGAATGCCTGATCTCATGAGGAACAATGTTGGCATTCCCTGGCCATTGGTGGCTCCCCTACACCTGGAGTAACACCCTGCTCAGAAGTGCTGGCCGATTTTTTACTCACTTAGCTACCGGTGGCCTGCAAGGTTTTTTTTTTTTTACAAATCTCATCAGCAATCTTCCCGGTGAAGATGGGCAAGACTAGGGCATGGCCAGTGGAGGCACCTTCTGAGCACGGGGAGACACCCAATGCACGAGGCTAGAGCCGGGGTCCTTGGGTGGCCCAGCGCAGTTACAATCAACTATGATACTTGAAGCCATTGCTGACATCAAAGCCACCCTGCATCAGGATATTAGCACGGTATAGGTGGGGCTCGGGCTGCTTCGGGTGGAACACCATAAAATCGCAGATAGAGTGAAGGTAGAGGAGTCCTCTTTTGCAGATCTCAATCCAGCACAAGAACAACGTCTCTTCAGATCACGGGCTTTGCAGATAGGGTCTGTGCACTTAATCGCAGAGCAGAGGATGTTGAAAGGCACCCCTAGCGCAATGATATTAGGGTGGTTGGGCTGCCTGAAGGTGTGGAAACCATGGATATGATCGCCTACCTGGAACACGGGCTTAAAACGATGGTGGCCCCGGAGGGCTTCTCAGCCCTTTATACCCTCGAACGACTGCACAGAGTGCTGTCCTGCCTACCGGTGCCAAGGCATCCTCCACGCCCAGTGGTGGCGCGGCTCCTCCATTACATTGATAGGGACACACTGCTGCACAAGGCCAGAACTGCTGGTTCATTTATAGTTAATAACAGTAAGGTCTCCATATTTCCTGGTTACAATATTGAGGTACAAAGGAGGAGAGCCTCACTTTTAAGGTCAAGAGGGCTTTGAGGGAGGAGGACCTGCAGTACTACCTGATGTTCCCTGCCCGACTTTGAATCTTGTTGGACGGAACTGCTCACTTTCATGATGACCTGGAGGCGGCCTGGGAGTGCATTAAAGCCTACAGGGCAGGCACGCAGCCTGTTAAGGATCATGCTGTACCCACACAGGTGAGACAATAAGAAAAAGGTTGTGGAGATGGCCCCAAAGGGGCCCAGCAAAGAAACCTAGGCTATCACAAACTGAAAGGGAAAGATCTGCCGCCCTACAGGCAGTGGGGACGATAACAAAGGGGTTAGAGAGTGTATCAAAGGTTGCTCCCCATCTGTGAAAGAGGCGGGGAGTCAGAGTCTGAGTCCTCACAGGCGGACAGCACCCGTTGCCAGATGTAACCCCAGAGACGGCAGATTATATCATTTGATGGGACAGCAGGGGAGAGAAGCGGTACCCATCTGGTCATACGTCATTCTGACTCTGAATTGGGCAGATTTCTTGAACGAATATTGTGGATACCGGCTGGCACGCCTGGTGTGGGAACCGCTGCCTTTAGACTGCAGCTTCCTCCTCTTGAAAGGCAGAACCTACACCTGGTCTGGGTCTTCTAATACAAATCGATAATTATCTCATTGTTTGGGTGGCTGGCTGTTGCTAGGCTGCTCTTGGGAAGGGTAGTTCATGTTAGGGGATGGTTTTCATTTGACTCTGTTTCTGTTTGTTTTCTATGCATAGGTGGCTTTGCATTTCTTTGCTGGAAGGGTGGGGAAAGAAGCGGGGAAAGGGGGGGACAACAGTGAATGTTCTACCATGGCTGCAACGCATTACACATTAAAGTTTATGACATGGAGGGGCGGAGCTTGCCGGCAACGATGGCGGACGCTTGAAGTGAGAGCTCCCTGCCGTCGCTCCTAACTATCCTGAATTTATCCTGAAATAGCCAAGCCCCGTGGTCGGCGGCGTTGTCTTCCGGCCCCCGGAGGGAGCCCGACTATAGCTGAGAAAGAGCGGGGAGATTCTAAGCCTCTGCGGCCGAAAACGATCCTGGACCGGCATCGCGGCAAACTAGGCCGCTAAGCCGGGCGCCTGCTTAGACACCACCCCGGAGTGCGTCACTCAACGTGCGGCCGACGGAGCGTCCTGAGACGGGGAGGGCTCGAACCACACGATTGGACCGAGCATTCAAAGTGAGACACGGCAACGGCTGCAAACCCAGCTCCCTCCCCCCTCAGCGAGTGTGACGGGGAATACGGGCAATAGCTGGCCCCTGCTGAGCCGAACCGACAATTGGGAAGAGGCGACCGATAATAGCGTGGCGCCATTACGCTTGGAAGACATTGCACTGAGAGCGCTGCCTACCTGACACGACTCGGAGGACGGAGAAGCAGTGACCTCCACACGGTCCGGCTGTGAGACGCCTGGCCTTCACGGCGCAGCAGTGAGAGTTGTATCGTCTGTATCCTGTACGAGGCCTAGTGCGGACAAGGAGTGCTGGCGCGGGTCCGACACGTGGCGGAAGGCCCGGTTGTGTGTTGCGAACGGGGACTACTCCTGACAACGAGGGAAGCGGAGCCACAACGACGGACAACCCTTGAGAGGTGGACGATTGAGAGTTTCACGGAGCCTAGTCAGAGCTGGAAAAAGCAACGGGAAAGTCCACGGTGAAGACCCTCTCGGCGATTACTAGCGGGGGCAACATGGGCAAAGGAGATAAAACGCAGTCCAAGCTGGCGTTTGAACAGCGCAGAACGCGGCCTCCGGACACACAGGAATCCTCGCCTACGCAGCAGAGCAAAGGCCCGGAGAGCTCATTTTACACAGACATCAAGGGGCTTCTAGTCACAATGGAGAAGAGCCTTCAGGACAGCATGACCGCGATAGGTACAAAAATTGATGCTCTTACTTATCGAATGGACCGAATGTCAGAGCGAGTGGACAAGCACGCGGAGAGACACAATATGTCCGAAAGACGCCTGACTGCGGTGGAAGAGGCCCAAATGGACCTGGATAAAGATCGCAAGCAGATGGGGAAGCTTTTGCAGGTCATACAGGATAAGTCGGAGGATTTGGAGGCTCGCTCCCGGCGATCAAACATCCGAATTACGGGTGTTGCGGAAACGACCCAAGTGGGAAAAATGGAACTGTTCGTGGAAAAACTGCTCACCACGCTGCTGGGGGACGATGTCTTTTCGCCCATGTTTATAGTGGAAAGAGCGCATCGGTCGCTAGGCCCGCGGCCAAACCCGGGAGCCCCCCCGAGACCAATTATTGCAAAACTCCTGAATTATAGAGACAGGGACACTGCTCTGCGACTAGCCAGAGAAAAGGGGAAACTGCAATTCGAGGGATCGTCGATCTCTTTGTACCCAGACTTCACGGCGAGGGTGCAGGAGGAATGCCGCCGCTTTGCCCCATACAAGCAGCAGATCCGCGATCTGGGATTGGACTATGCCATGTTGTACCCGGCAAAACTGCGCATAAATAGACAAGGGCATTCCCACTTTTTTACCGACCCTAAAGTACTGCACAAAGCGTTGAAAACTTGATCCAAGGACCAAAGGAATAATCCTGGGGGCCAGAACGAAGAACAAGACCTCACCAGTGGTCTAGAAGACCAGGAATAGGCCGCTAGGGCTGCTAACTCTTCCTCATTAACTCCTGACTTTAAGGGGGAGCGACCCCTCGGGACAAGGCGGCATGCACAAGGACTGACACCCCCCAGTAGCTGAGATTCAGTCGAGGCCTACCGTCGGCGGGACTGCCGGGGCGACAACTTTGTGGAGCACTGGTGCGAACATTGCAGGTTATACTGTTGTTAGCTCTACTGTATTTCCACTCTGAGCTGCTTGACATTGGTGCCTCCTTGGAACTTAAAGCCATGAGCAGCCACACTGTGGTTAACAAGAACGGGGGTGGGAGGGGAGGGGGCATCTGCATAGATGCTGTTGGGCTTCCGATGGGTGGCTGGGGGGTGCACGCGATTTGGGGCGTGAGTGCTAAGACACTGAGGGAGCAGCGGGGCTCAGCGTCTCTCAATGCCGAGACGGACTGAGTAAATGCACCCTGCACTGATCTCGACGACCTCTGCCCTAGAGCTGTACGCACAACTGGACCCAACTTGGGATTCTTTGGGACGTGGGGAAGGGTGGAGGGGGGACTGTTCTATCATGCTAGGCCATGTTGTGGTTGGTCTGCTGTGGGAGGAGGGAGGGGGATCCATGGGACGAGGGGAAAGTTACTGTTTTTATGTTCTGTTCCGAAGTACCTTGCCTCAGAGAACACAAAGTGTTTGCTATGACCGATTATATGTCCGCGAAACAGCCTGCCCTGCACATCTGACTCCATTCTCAGAACCTGTGCAATGCCCTCATGGCTGATGTAAATGGTGTGCGGACGGACGAGCGGCCCGTATCGCTACACGCCCTCACATGAAATGTCAGGGGGCTGAACGATCAAAGAAAACTCAGAAAGGTGTTAAGCTACCTTAGACGCCACAATATCGATATAGCACTTTTGCAGGAAACGCACCTCCCACTCACGAGTAACATGCTGCACACTAGAGGTTTAGCGGGGCATATAGCAGCTGCTGGATTCACCACACATGCGAGGAGGGTCATCACATGGGTAAACCCAAAAACAGACATTCAAGTACAGACGTTGGGTGCGGACACTGAGGGAAGGTAAGTCATAGCGTCCTGTAAGGGGCTGGGGATGGACCTGCAGGTAGTCAACACTTATGGCCCCAATTACGACTCCCCTGACTTCTTTGACACACTGGCCAGTGAGATAGCTAGACACGACAATCCACACGTACTGTGGGGTGGGGACTTTAATTTAACGCTGAACCCGGACATAGAGAGATCATAAGGTCCCCCCAGACGGCCCTCGTCAGCTGCACAATCGCTCACAGCAAAGTTAGTGATGTTAGATATGATAGACGTGTGGAGGAGTAGAAATGTTGGTAGGGGTGGCTTCACACACTATTCCGCATTTCACGAGATACACACGAGAATAGACTACTGGTTTGCCACTGCGGCGATCAATCGTTCTGTTAGGCAGTGCAAGGTGCTCCTGCGCACACTCTCAGACTACTCCCCTGTACTGTTAGCCTTGGATACCCCAGTGAGGGGATATGCACCGTTCACATGGCGCTTCCCGCCTTACTCCCTGTTGGACCCGATCTTCCGCGGAGAGTTAGCGGAGGCGATTGATGTGTTCTTCGAGAAGAATGTGGGGTCAGTGGAGGACTTCCAAACGATCTGGGAAGCGTTCAAGGCCTATATTAGAGGCATAGCGATGTCCAAGCACTCCAGTGTCCTGAAGGCTACAAGGGCCAAACTGGCCGAACTGGAGCAGCAGCTGCAGGCACTCGAGGAAAAAAGACGATCTAACCCCGATGACACATTAGAGGGAGACATTAAGCGCCTACTGGTGGAATACCACGAGGCTGCAGATAGGGAGGTCCAACATCTAGGAAAGTACACCACGGCCTGAACATACGGCGAGGGGGAGCGGCCAGGCTCAGTTTTGGCCAGCGTTTTTAAAGGCCGCAGGGGAAAGGCGCTAATCTCAGAACTGAGAAACGCAGGCGGAGATAGGGTGACGGATGAGGCAGAAATCGCCGCAGTCTTCAGAGACTACTATTCGGAGCTGTACTCTTCCAAAGGTGGCGACATGTCGGCTGAAATACTAGACTATCTGGAACACATAAAGCTCCCGTTCCTCCCGAATTCCGAAAGGGAGTTCCTCATTTGCCCTATACAGTTAGACGAAATCAGAGACGTACTGGCCTCCATGAGATCAGGCAGCGCGCCAGGCATAGACGGACTCTCAATCGACTTCTATAAAGCATTTCAGGAACAACTACTGCCGCACGTGCATACCCTTCTGGAGGACATATGTGTCCAAGGCACCATGCCCAGTTTCACGAGGGAGGCAATGATTGTCACCATTCTAAAACCGGGTAAGCCACATGACGACTGTAGCACCTCCATACTTGGGTACATGGCGACAAGCAAATTCGTAATGTCCGGATGGAGCTACTCTTTGCTCATCCACTACAGCTCCCGGCAACGATTTGCCAGCCGCAGGATCGACGAACGGGAATACTGGATTCCATCTCCTCCACTAATCACGCTTAGCACTCTCTCCTGCTTCGTCAGGGAGGGGCGACGATTTACTCGCCAGAGATGCCGATAGAGTGGATGCGTTGGCTCCCGCCCATGGCTGAAAGAGCGGTCATAACGGAACTACCGAAATTGGGACTAAGTAAGGCGAGTGACCTGTTCCAGGACGGCATAGTCAAAACCTGGGAACAAACTCGGTTAGAAGGAAATGAGCCCCGTTACTCCAAAGATTCCTCTTCCATAGAACCCGTAGTGCCCTCTAGGAGCTTCTTGTTCCAGATATGTCGGAGCCTCCGGAGGTCCCAGAACTGACGTATGTGATTACAAATAAGGAACCCAAGAAGCTCCTAACAAATATCTACAGCATAGCTAGGTATCAAGGTGCGCACCAACTCATGAAAGCTAGGCTGGAATGGCAGAGAGATTTAGAAGTCAAGCTGGACGATGCGACATGGCGCTATTGCTGTAAAAATATGAAACGTATCTCCCTAAATGGAAAACATCGGCTCATACACTTCAAGTTCCTCCAAAGGGTGTACTACACCCCGGCACGACTTCACAGGTATGGGCTGCGACCGGAGGCTAACTGGGAACGCTGCAGTATGGCGGATGCCGACTTCCTGCATTTGTCGTGGGGATGCCCGGGTGTACAGGCATTCTGGCGTGAAATATTTGCGGAAATGAGCAAAATACTGGAGGTTGACTTGGACATCAATCCGGGAATAGCACTCATAGGCAATTCCAGGGGGCTCCTGAGTGCGATACGCAGACTCACAGACATGGGGATGCTAATGGCCAGGAGAGTGGTGGCCCAGTGCTGGATGCGAGGCCCTCTGCCGACTAAGGCCAGATGGGCTCCAGATATGCTGTACTGTAGCACACAGACAGAGACGTACAGCAAATTACTACCCCCAAAGAGCCGCCCGAAAAACGTCTGGGCTTTATACCAGACTTATTTGCAGGGACAGCAAAATGAAGACGTAAGCTCCACAGACAGTGTTTCCCAAGGGTAGGAAGCAGAATCCAAAATCGACATTGTACAGAGCTCCTGAGACGAAGTAGTGGGACGGGAGTAGGTCTGAGTGCTCTACCAAGGGTGAGAATAGTAAGTGTAGAGGGGGTGAATAGAGTGCTAGGTGAACTAGCGGGGGCTCAATAGGGGGCACATACACCACACGTAGGTTCATTTAGACGCTGCACTAACAACCAGATAGTTAGCCTGAACATTAACGGGGCACTTTTCCACCGGGCTTACAGGTACGTTAGGTGGGGGGTCGGGTGCGGGTTAGGCTACCACACTTGTGGGTAACTCGAAGTAGAGCAGGAGGTTCTTCTGAGGCTAAGGGAAGTTAACGACACGAAGGGACTTACATCAGTCTACTTCGACACGAGTCATCAGGTCCTGTTGCCAGATGGAAATGTAACAAAACAGGGGAGTTATGGGGTTTTTGAAGAGGGTGAAAAGTTAAAAAATGCACGTGAAAATTTGAAACCGGCTGCACTTGAGATCAAAATTGGTTACTGAGAAATCGTTATCTGCTTCATGCCGCCGGACCCCCGGGTTGTCGGCCAACGGGCTGTGTAACATATGGTATAGCTTTGCTTGACTTACTTGTGATGTGGCCGGCCCGGAGAGGTTGTAGGGCAGAAGCTGTGTCAATTGAATTTTTTGTGCAATAAAAAAAAAAGGAAAAAAAAAAGTTTATGACATGGAGCATTAGGGGGATGGGGTCCACAACTAAGTGGAATAATTTGCATAGATATTTAGGGAGGCAGGGAGTGCAGATACCTATGCTGCAAGAGACACATCTTATCCAGAGAGAGCTGGAGAAATTGTACCGGAGATGGAGGGGACAGATATTCGCTACCTCCTTCTTGGTATACGCCAGGGGGGGTGTTGATACGGGTGAAGGCTGGAGCCCCTTTGAGCCTCAGCGCAATCTCACTGATACGGAGGGCTGATATGTTCTGGTTATTGGGAGGCTGTGGGGGTGAGAGATTACTCTTGGTAATGTGTATGCCCCTAACCAAAATCAGGTCTACTTCCTACATAGGCTCTCTGCACCAATGGCTCACCTAGCAGCAGTGGATATACTTCTTGGGGGAGATTTTAACAGGGTGCCTGAAGTGCTCTGGATCACTCGACCACCCCGATACTGCGGGCCCCGACCCATGGTGGGGCAGCTGGGTTGTGGGATTGGCTAAGACATTGGGAATTGGAGGACACAGCTTATCACCACGAGGGACTACTCCTTTTACTCACCTATATATCAGTTACACACATGCCTTGGAGCTTTTCTGTGCTCTCATTTCATTCCCCACACTGAATATTTAGGACGCCCAATATCAGATCATTGTCCTTTGTTGCTTGGGCTTAAGCCATTGAGGACCTGCCCCCTGATCCCCTTATGGCTGCTCAATCCTCAGGCTTTGGAGGATGCCTGCTTTTGAGAAACATTAAAGACTGCCATTGATAATTATTTTTCTGACAATGTCCTCTCCACCACGGGATTGGTGTAGTGGCAAGCGTTTAAAATGGTGTTGCACATACATTGCCTAGGAAAATGAATAGGGGTGCATTGGGAACTCCATTTAGAGCTGAGGGCTTTGGACGATAGCAACATTGTATTGTATTGTATTGTATCTATTCTTATATAGCGCAACAGCCACCCTCCGGGTATCCTGGCGCTCAGATTTAGGAACACAGCCATCAGGGTGAGGGAATCATAAGAATGAACATCGAAGGATCAGGCTTTCGGAAAGAGCCATGTTTTTAAGCTCTTTCTGAAATTGATTAGATAATCAATCTGTCTCATGCTTTGTGGCAGCTCATTCCAAAGATGAGCACCAGCCACGCTCAAATCCCTCCCCCCATCCTAGAGCGTTTAAATCTCGGAGTTACCAACAGACTGGCGCTAGAGGAGCGAAGCTGCCTCCGAGGAAGATATCAGGCAAACCTTTCCTGTAGTGGGACTGGACCCAATTCATGTATTGCTCTGTACACCAGGCAGAGTGACTTAAAATGGACCCTTTCCTTGATGGGCAGCCAGTGGAGTTCTCTCAGGGCGTAAGTGGGTGACGAGTTACGTTGCGTATTCAGCACCAGTTTTGCTGCTGCAGACTTGACTCTCTGCAGCCCCTGAAAGATGTACTGAGGTGCCCCCAGATACAAGGAGTTACAATAGTCCAGTCTGCTCAGCACTGTGCTTCTTACTACCAGGGAACGTGAGTCCTTAGGTAGAATTGGAAGTATCCGATGCAACATGAGCAACAGGCCAAAACACGCGTTAGTTGTCTTATTTTCCTGCGACTCCATTTGGAGGTTCTTGTCTATCAGGACCTCCAAATTGCGTACTGGCCGGAGCCAGCGGGTCCTCCTCGGGGGTAAGCCTAAACTCCACCGGTATATGCGCAAGCAGCTTCGCTGATGAGCAGTATAACACCTCAGTCTTTCCCCATTGAACTGCAGGGAGTTCCTCCTCAGCCATCCTGCAGTCTGTCGCATACAATCTTGGAACGTATCCAGGAAACTGCATGTTTTCCTTCCATGGAGAACGCCAATTGTAGAGAAGTGTGGCTCAATGGTTAGAGCTGTTTTGTTTCTGCAGTTGTCCAACTATTGCGGCGGCTGCCGCCTGCTTACGCGCACAACAAAGATCCATAAGCCTACATTCGAAGGCGTTCCAAAATCGTACACCATATATCTGAGGTGCGCCGGCACCCCAATCACTCTCAAGTGTCTACCATATCGAGGGAGTATCCTGACCCCCCAAACATAAGTGACAACGACCCCCCAGTCCATGTCCTGAGGAGAACCCGTTAACCGTTGTTGGGTTCAAAACGCGTCGGCGTCCAGTTCCACCAAGATACCAAATTAACTAGGGCGTAATAGGAATAGAATTTACACATTTCTACACTGTTGTATAGTTGTTGTGTTTTTTCCTATTTTCTGCACCATGTGACAACTTCACTGTGTATTCTGTGGTGGGTGAAACAAGTAGGCTAGTTTTTCCTCTTGTCAGTCCACTTGTTCAATTTGCATTCAGGATTGGTGCCTCAATGACGGAATTTGTTGAGGCATTGTACAGTTGTCTATATTTATTTTTATCACAATTGTGTATGTGTTCAATATTTGATCGAATGTAATGTTTTTGGTTTATTCAATGTACTTGTGAACCTTTGTAAATGTTGTGGTGTATCTTTTGATGCTGAAAAACTTGGTTCATGATCTCTTATAAAATACTAAGTGACTCAACACAAATGGTTGTTCAGCCTAGCAATTGATTATACTAGGTGTTTTCCGCATTGCAGTCACTTACTCAATCAATCTTGAGATCTGCATAGTAGATCTGGTCAGTAAGTGACTGCAATGCGGAAAACAACCCCCCCCTGTGTATATTTATAGTGTGTATATTAAAAGGTTTTTTGTATACTAAAAAACGATCCTGTTAATGTGGATCAGAGCCTATTCCATGGGACTAGAGCCTAATGACTAACATCCCTACTTCAATGTACTATAGCAATCTCAACCGGCATAGTCCTCTGTGACTTCAAAAATGATTGATCATCAAAAAATCATGCTGCCTTCACCCACTACCCTAGACTGGGCGCTCATTTACTGCGTTCTGAATTTTTCTTAAAATCTCTATCCTTCCCTTCAAGAAACCTCTTCTGCAAATCGATCTGAAGCACGACCTAATCCCAACTGAATCTCTCGGCCTTGCCGGACGACACTTACCACAGAGTAAGTTAGAATAACTGCGTACATGCTACAAAATGCGCCTTCGCCTAGTCAATAAAATAGCGCAGCACACACTGGGTTACTGCTAAGCGCCCCCGTCCGATTATATTCGAAATGTGCATGGAAATGAATCCTGCCACTGGGAGCACTAGAATCACCTAGCTTAAAAAATGAATATGTAGGTTTCTAATTCTAACCTCAACTACTTCTCTACAGTTTCAGGAGGCTCTTCAGTCCTGAAGATGATCTAAAATAAATATAGATCGAAACGTCGTCGACTTACCCAAGGAAATATCACCCCCCATTATATATATTCATGTGGTCTTTTACCTTGTTGTTGTGTGACATTCCGTTTTTCACTATGTTCACTTGTGTCACGTTATGCACCTTGTCACTCATATGAGCACCTGAAACGTTCTTGATAAATGTTGAAAAAAAAAAAAATTACATGTACCTACACCCTTAGCTCCCTAGCGTGAATTAATCTTACGCCTTTCTTCTTTTAGGACCTTCTTAGGCCACCCCTGAACCATTGTTCTTCCAAAAAACCAGAAGCAATTTCTGCCCTGTTCTGTGACTACTACAGGGCCTTGTACAGTGCACCATCCCCGACCTCATTGTGGGACAAGGGGGATTTTCTGAGTGCATTGCAGCTCTGGGAGCTGGACCCTCAAGCTAGGGATGTGTTAAGTTGACCGGTGACAGAACAGGAAGTCTGTGTTGCCATTAAAAGCATGGCTGCTGGGAAAACCGTTGGGCCCATGCGGCATCATTACAGAATTCTACACTGCCTATGCCCGCCAGCTCTTCAATTGGTGGCCCTCTATGTGGAGTCTTTGCGGCTTGGGCAGCTCCTGGACTCTATGCACTACGTGGTAGTGGTTCCACTCCCCAAGACTACAGCCCATGGGACTTGCACTGCAGACTTCCACCGGCTCTCCATTCTCAACATGGATTTTGAACTACTCAGTAAGATCATGGCGTGGTTTTTTACTCCCGTATATGTCTACTTTAATTCACCCTGACCAGGTTTATCCCGTCTCGGGATACATCCCTTAACTTGCAGAGACTGTACTCTGTGCTATTTCACTCAGAGGTCAAGGCCTTCCCACGTGTGACTTTTCTGTCAGTTGACCTGGAGAAGGCCTGTGATACTGAATGGTGGGAATATTTCTTTGAGACCATGAGGCAAAAGGGACTTGGGGATGATTGGCTGAGATGGATGAAACTACTTTATTGAGTCCCCACAGTACAGGTTCGGACAGGCAGGACTACAGCAATACTGAATGTCACCTATTGGCCCTCCTGTTTGCCCTAGTGATTGAGCCACTTGCTGTTCTGTTTAGGATGAACGGGGAGGGAATAGGGGTGCCTATATGAAGGTATGACATTGTTCTGCATTCTGTCCATCAACTGTGGTTTTTGCATTTGTCACCCCGAGTGGGATGGGTATGCTCAGACGTGAGTCCCATTCACTCCACACCACTGGATTCAAGCAAGCGGGGCTGAAGACGGCTGGAATGGCAGAAACCGGTCCTCGGAAGCTTATTTCTGGTCCAGGGAAGGTGTGGCTTGGCAGTTCGGGCTGGACTGTTTCCATGAGGCACAGGGTCAGACTGATTTGCATATGGCCATGTCTGAACTGGGGTGGTGTGGAGTGCAAAAACACGATGGATTTAGGCCTAGATCTCTGTACTGGGGTGAATGTATGACATTGTTCTGCATTCTGTCCATCAACTGTGGTTTTTGCATTTGTCACCCCGAGTGGGATGGGTATGCTCAGACGTGAGTCCCATGCACTCCACACCACTGGATTCAAGCAAGCCGGGCTGAAGACGGCTGGAATGCCAGAAACCGGTCCTCGGAAGCTTGTTTCCGGTCCAGGGAAGGCATGGCTTGGCAGTTCGGGCTGGACTGTTCCCATGAGGCACAGGGTCAGACTGATTTGCATATGGCCATGTCTGAACTGGGGTGGTGTGGAGTGCAAAAAAACGATGGATTTAGGCCCAGATCTCTGTACTGGGGTGAATGTATGAGATTGTTCTGCATTCTGTCCATCAACTGTGGTTTTTGCATTTGTCACCCCGAGTGGGATGGGTATGCTCAGACGTGAGTCCCATGCACTCCACACCACTGGATTCAAGCAAGCCGGGCTGAAGACGGCGGGAATGCCAGAAACCGGTCCTCGGAAGCTTGTTTCCGGTCCAGGGAAGGCATGGCTTGGCAGTTCTGGCTGGACTGTTCCCATGAGGCACAGGGTCAGAAAGATTTGCATATGGCCATGTCTGAACTGGGGCGGTGTGGAGTGCAAAAAAACAATGGATTTAAGCCCAGATCTCTGTACTGGGGTGAATGTATGACATTGTTCTGCATTCTGTCAATCAACTGTGGTTTTTGTATATCAAGGTAAGAGCATATTATCTCCCTATTCGCGAATGATCTCTTGATTTATCTGGTGGACTCAGTGCGGGCTCTGCTACACCTTGAGCTAATGGTGAGATTTGAATGCGTATCAGGCTTTAAAGTCAAAATGCGTAAGACCTATTAGTTTCCTGTAATCTCTTCACTATCCCACCCCCTGGAACTCCCGGTGGATCTAAACTGGGCACAGTCCACCTTTAGATACCTGGGGATACATGTTTATCACTCCCTTGAAGATCTCCTGGAAGGTAATCTTGGGAGGGCACTCTGGTCCCTTAGATCTTACATTCCCTTCTGGTTCTCATTGCGATTACCTACTCTGTAATCTCCCTATCTAAAATGGTCATATGCCGCGCTTATTATATTATTTTAATAATCTCCCAATTACAGTGCCTTCTTGCTGGTTTCTTCAACTGGATTCTTTATTGAGGGAACTTATTTGGGATACAGGAAGATGAAGACAGTCCTTAACAAATTTACAACATGAGGGAGGTTTGCTTAGGCATGTCAATTATATTTCTTAGCCTTCTAGCTACAGTGGGTGGAGGTGTTGCGGTCAGAAGACGTAGAATGGACGCAGAGGGTAACGGGCTGCTCATGGTTAGTGGCCAAATTGCTTAACCCAGCAGTGGACAGCCCGCGTCACTCGCCGCTGTTGGTCATGAATCTGTGATGCTGGAGACAAAATGTGGCTATGACTGTGGCCACCCCTTTGTACTCTCTGGTTCTGCCCCTGATTGGATTGCCTCATGAGAACCTGCTTCCTATATTTGTAGCTGAACAGCTGATGGCTTGGACTGGGGTGTGACTGGATACAGTGGGAGATTTCTACCAACAGAATGCTCTAACTCCTTTTGAGGACTTGGTGGAGGATGCTGGTTATACTGCTGTCTGTCATAGGCAACTCGTTGCCCTCTGACAAGATTGTGTGAGCGTTGGAAGAGTAAGCTGGTGAGGGAGTTCTCAGACCCAGAATCGAACAGATTTGTAGCACATCCCAGAAGGGTTTCTCGTAATACAAGGTTGAGGTACACACAGTTTAATTACTTACATATGACTTACATGACACCCCAAAGGCTCCGAGTTGCTCATGGTGATGAGGCCTATGGTCACCCGAGATGTAATTGTGCAAACGCTGGGGCGAACGCTCCAACCTACAAAGTCGGGAACAGATTTATTGATTTGGCTTTGGTCTTCGCAAAGAGGAGGATAGCCATGGCTTGGAAGTCCACTACTAGTCCAGTGGTGGGGGCCTGAAAGCAGGGTGTGACACATTGGGCGGGGGCAGAGGAGAGGGCCTTGACTAGGGAGGAGGCAAGGGGCTTATGAGGCACCCCATTGCAGAGCAATGGAGGGAAACCCTGGATGTCTGGGAACACGATACCGGAGATGGAAGCCAAGGCGGATCTCAGATAGGTGATGGATATGCGCCTGTACCCGGGGAGTCAGATCAGAGGGACGGCCCTTAATAAGGGATAATACCAGGCAGCGAGAGGGATGGAGATAGGGGGGCGGTCTTGGTGAGTTAGTACAGAGATCGGGGGCATAGACGGTGGGTAATCTTCGGGCCTCTCCACATTTTGTATTGCTCGGAGTGAGTGGGATTGTAGCCTGATGACTGGACTACTCGCCGATTCCCGTCCAGCAAGCATTATGCACACACAGATTGGTTGTTCTCAGATCCTGGAAGATAGTATGCCACCATGCATATGTTTGTTGATAGTTAAGTTTAAAATACATTACAAGGAAGATCTCCCAGTTGGAGCCTCTACTCAAGATGGGTTGAATCATCATATACTATAAATACAGTTTGGAGAATACAATATAACAGATATAATTTTTTCACTACAGCAAGAATCCGGAAAGGCAAATACCACTGTATGATGAGGGTGTTTTGAACCCTAGCCGAGTACTGTAGATGAGGGGACCGAATACTGTGTAATGGAACCAGGTCCACTGCTGAAGTGACGTACTGTAGTAAAATGGATGAACGAAAGATATCAATGAGTGTATCTGCCCATCTGTGATTATGTTAAATGCCAATAAAATTATGTTTAAACAAAAAAAGTAGTACATGCAATAAAGCTGCAATTTTGCTCTGCCAATGCCTCCCCAATGCGATGTCAAAATACGGAGCCACTAAATCACCACCCATATGGAAATGGGGGCCTCTATCAATCTCATGGCTGCCGACCTGTGCCTTTGCCTGCCTATCCCACCCAGGACAGGCTCCACCAAAGTCAAGGTCTGCGCTTTTGGTAACCAATCACCTCTAAGACTCGTAGGCATATCCCACGCAAATATCCACCACCATGATGCCACCACAAAAGCCAAAATCTGCATGGCAGTGGGTTTCTGATAAGTTGGCAGACAGACCAAGAAATAGGGTTAGTACGTTTCACCTTCTGCGTCCATGTCCATGAGATTGACAACCTCACACAAGAGTTTGCCCCACTGTCTGAGGGCATCAGGTGCCTAAAAGGTCAAGCAAACTGACTCCACACTGACAAGTCAATTGAACCCATGGCCATCCACCTCAGACACATTGCGTTTAACCTTCACCCCCAGGTGGAGCAAGAACTGTGACACAGTTGAGTCACAAGCCACACCCCATTGATCTCCCCATTGTTGTCACCAAAAAGCCCAAACAGCCAGATGTAGTGCGGATCTGTGTAGACATGAGGGTGCTGAATGTGGCCACCAAGTCAGAATACCACCTATAGACGACATCATAAGGGAACTCACAGGTTCACGGTGGTTTTCTAAAATGGATCTTAGGCCGGGATTCCAGATACTCCTACATCCAGGATCCCGACCCATAATTACCTTCTGGACACTTTTTGCCTACGGAGTTATACCAGGCTACATTTTGGCATCTCCATGCTGCAGAAGTTTTGCAGAACATTATATGAGACGTACAGGCTGGCCTTCCTGGCGTCCACCGGTGGTGAGCAACAATATCTTTGTCCATGCTAAGCATGGGCGTAAAATCCGTTCCACTCGCGGATTTTGCGGATTTTCGGTAAATTCGCAATCTGCGAACTCTTGCGAATTTACCGAAACAATATTGCGGCGTGCGGCGTTCACTTACCGTCATTCAGCCTTTGCCGAGTTGTTTTTCTCGATATTTTGCGAGTGCTGCGCCATTTTGGATCTTGCTGCGGGATCCCGCGGGAGTTTGGCGACGCGTCGCGCGAGTTCGCAATTGCGAACATGTAGGTGCGGCGGGCAGCAACAATCTCGCACTCGCGAAATTACAAAATTTGCAATTCTTCACAAGAAATCCACTAGCAAGCAGCATAGACCTTCTGAAAATGATGATTTTTATCAGAATAACTCCTCAGGTTGACATTTGCTTGCACTTTTTTGGATTTGAGGCCTTTTGACTTTCTTTGGATCACTTTTGGATTAGAAATCAACTTTCACAAGTAAGTTTCTTTGGGGCATTACAGTTGCTGTTCTGCAGAAAAACGAGTTTTGCAAAACTGAAAGCACTCAGCAGGTGCAAAAGTTCACTCATAATTAGTAACCATTCCCTGTAGTACTTCCTGAGGGGCCCCTCCAGAGTTCAGTTGCCTATGTTTGTTTGGGCCATTACAGTTGCTGTTCTGCAGAAAAACGAGTTTTGCAAAACTGAAAGCACTCAGCAGGTGCAAAGGTTCAAACTCATCATTAGTAATAGTAACCATTCCCTGTAGTGCTTCCTGACTGGGGCCCCTCCAGAGTTCAGTTGCTAGTTGCAACAATTCTATGACCCTGCTCTGACCCTCACAGCAGGCTCATAGAATAGCTACAAGTAGGCCACAAAGGTCCTGGAAAAAAAATTGCACTGCAACAGAAAGCAAATTACAGATAAGGAAGCAGGTGCCAGACTGGAATTTTAAAACAGTGACACATTAATAAATCAACCCCAAATTAATTCATGTCAGTTGAAGCAGGGCAGGTGTGCTTGCTTTCCCCCCCCATAATCTACAGTGATGATGAACCAGAGGCATTGATGTACCAGAGGGTGGCAGTAGTGAAACAGAGGGTGCTGGGAACCTGTGATGATGAACCAGACGTAGAAACAACATAGTCGCGACCGTTGCGAGCCGACAAGTAACTGATACAAAACCCTCGCGAACTGCCAGAAACACTTGCGAACACAAAAAAAATTTGCAAATTCGTGAGAATTCGCGGATTTTGCGGATTGCGAGTTCGCAAATTCGCGAACGCCAGATTCGCAAAATTCACCCATGCTTAGTCCATGCACCAACCCAAGAACAGTCATGTCACGTGCCTCTACACAGTCTTCATTAGTCTCAGAGTCAAAGGCCTGACGTTACATCGGAAAAAATGTGAATTTCTGCAAAATAGCATCAGCTGTTTTGGCTATCAGTTTTCAGGCAAAAGTATTGAACCAGACCCAGAGAAAGTCCAAGATATTTAGGAAGTGTCTGCCCCTACTTCTATATCAGGGGTCCAGCTTTTCCTGGGCATGATGACGTATTGTGGCCAATTTATACAGAACTTGTCAGAACTCACTGGGATTCTCTGTGAATGAACAAATGTATGCAGCCCTGGGTATGAGGCGATGAGGAAGAACCAGCGTTCAAGAACACCATAATGAAATGAAATGAAATGAAAAGGGGTTTTGTTGAGCGCAACTGCAGCCCTCAAGCGTCCAAGCTCTAAAAAGAAGGATAGTGCCTCATGAGGTCACTGCTTAGAGAAGAGTTTAAGTGGTAAAGAGGAAGGTTTTAAGCTGCGGAAGGATGACAGGTTGGGATTGGATCTTAGGTGTATAGGGAGTGAGTTCCATAACTTGGCCGCGTTGAACATGAAGGATCTACCTCCTGCTCTTGACCTTTTGATCCGGGGGACTACCGCCAAGAAAGCTTGAGTGGAGCGGAGCTGCCTGTTGGGGCCATAAGGGGAGAGAAGGGAGTGGTTGATCTTGGGTCCGGTTCTCCAGAAGGCTTGATGAGACAAGCACATAGCCTTAAATTTTATTCTCTCCCTAACTGGGAGCCAGTGAAGAGTTCTCAGTCCAGTTTCTATTGAGGTTCTGCGTGGGATCTGAAGCAGCGTGCGTGCGGCACAATTGTGGACTCGCTGGAGTTTTTGCAGCACGTATTCGGGTGCCCCTACATATAATGCATTGCTGAAGTCGAGTCGAGATTGTATTAACCCCTGTATCACAATCTGTTTTGCTTCAAAAGGAAGGACTGGGAGGATTTTTTTGAGCATCCTGATAAGGCCAAAACAGGTTGCGGATGTTTTGGTAGCTTGGGTATTAAGAGTTAGAGATTTATCCAACCAGACCCCTAGTCTTTTGACATTGTCTTTCGGGGTCGGTGGAACGCCCAAGCTGATGAGCCAAAGGTGATCGAAGGTCGGCAGCATTGGGGGACCGAGTAACATAAGCTCGGTTTTGTCCCCGTTAAGTTTTAGGGAGGAAGTAGTCATCCATGCCCTTACCTCCTCCATGCATGCCGCTAGGTTGGTCTGTGTGGGTACGCTGTTCTTCTGTGCAAGGGATACCACTAACTGAGGATCGTCCGCGAATGAAATGATCTTGATATCATATGGACGGACGATCTCAGCCAGCGGCTCCATGTACACATTGAACAGCGTGGGGCTTAGTGACGAGCCCTGTGGTACCCCGCAGTTCAGAGGCCTGCTAGCGGAGGAGGAGTCTCCTTCAAAGACTTGGAAGGTCCTTCCGCTCAAAAAGGATCTCAGCCAGGTCAGAGCATCCCCGGACACTCCCAGGTTGGAAAGTCGACACAGCAGAGTTTTATAGCAGACCGTGTCGAATGCGGCACTCAGATCAAGGAGGATCACTGCCACTGATCCTCCTCGGTCCAGAATCCGCCTGGCTTCTTCCGTTACTGCTAGAAGGGCTGTTTCCGTTCCATGTATGGGACAGAACCCTGTCTGCGATGTATCGAGTAGATGGTTAGACTTGAGGAATCTGGATTGGTGGAGGTTGATATGCTTCTCCAGTATCTTACTCGCCCAAGGTAGCAGGGAGATGGGGCGGTAGTTGTTAAGGTTATTAGGGTACAGATTGGGCTTTTTCAGGAGTGCTCTCACCATAGCTTTCTTCCAGCCAGATGGAACCGTACTCTTTATTATGGAATTATTAAGTAACTCCATGAGGGTGGGGAGAATAACTTGGCAGGCTTCAACCATGGTACGGGGGGGAGCTGGGTCACAAGAGGATCCTGATTTTACTTGGAGTGATAAGTTTTCCAGGGTATCTAGGTCTAGCAGAGGGTAGTGGTTCAAAGTTTCTCGAGGAGAGATCCCTACCTCCCTAGGGGGCTGGGGAGCAGTGGGTGGGTCTGTGATTGAGTTTGCGAATGTTACATAGATTTTGTTTATTTTCTGAAAAAAGAATTCGACTAGGTCGTTACAACGTGCGGTAGGATTATCATTGGGGGCTATAGGTGGTGGGAGCTTGGTTAGGTGCTTGACTATTTGGTAGATCTCACTTGGTTTTGACCTGGCTCTGATTATTTGTTCGTTATAATATTTTTATTGCGATTTTTTTATTTCCAGTTTGTAAGCTTTGATGGCTTCCCGATAAACAGCTTTGTCTATGGTGGCATATTCCAGACGTCACTTCCTTTCGAGCCTTTTGCAGTGGCGCTTTTTTCTTTTAAGCTCCTCTGAGTACTATGGGGCAGTGACCCATGGTCTTTTTAGGTTGACTTCCCGAATGGGTAGTATAGAGGCAAGAGATTTCCGAATCCAGTTGTCAAAGTTCCGACTATCTGAGGGGGGTCTTGTGTAAGATAGGGTCTAGAGTCTGCCAGGGAGCTGGACCATTGTTCTAGTAAGATTTTGGACCAATTCCTCATTTTTCGCAGAGTCGGAGTACATTGAATGGGTTTATAGGTGGTCCAGGTGAGGGGAATTCAAAAATGGTCGGTCCAAGGTAGACGAATAGCAGGGGCTACCTTGAGCTCGGTGGAGTTGCTGAACACAGGGTCGAGCAAGTGCCCCTTGATGTGCGTAGGGGCTAGGACTAGTTGCTCTAGCTGAACTGCGGCCAGGCTCGCGGTTAGCTCGTTTGCTGTGTTGTCAGAGCTGTCATCAAAGTGGATGTTGAGATCACCCAGCAGTGTAAAGTTGGAGGGGAAAGTAACATGTTCTGCTGCTATTGATGGCAATAAGGTGTGGAAATGGTTCAAAGGACCAGGGGGTCGATATAGAAGAATTCCTGTGAAGCTCTCGTTGGGGGTGGGTTTTAGGGAGAGGCTTTCACAGTCGGGGACGATGGTTGAGGTGCAATGACACTGGTATAGATCTTTAAAGATAATTGCCAGTCCCCCGCCTTTCCTCTGTGCCCGGTCTCTGCGTATGATCTGGTATCCCGGGGGGAGTGCTTTTATCAGGTCAGGGTCGGAGTCAGGAGTTAGCCAAGTTTCGGTTAAGAAGTGTGCGTCTGGCGCAAGTTCTTCTAATAGTAGTGAGATTTCCGTGCTGTGCTTTGGCAGAGATCTACAGTTTAGGAGAAACATTGTAAAGTCCTGGCGGTCAGTTCTTTCCTCTGCACTATTAAGCCTAGTCTTGCAGTGTGGGCAGAGGGTAGGTAGGTCAGAAGGATGGTATGATTGGCAGCAGCTATTTCCTAGAGGGGGGCCTTAGTTTGTAGAGGGAGCTTGAATTGTATACCTTTCTTGGTATTCTGGGTGGAGGGCCAGAAGTTGTGGCCCCTTGCCCCAGTCGGTCGCAGACGGGTGCAGACGGGCTTGCCTTTGGCGCGCCTTCGGTGCGCAGGCGGCGCGCCCGCTGCGCGCGTCTGCTGCGCGGCCGGGGCAGGCACATCGTTAAAGGGAAGACAGAAGGGGGCGTGGCCGAGCGGCGGTGGGCGTGGCCTGGGTAGAGGGCTCCCTCGTGATGGCGGCGATCTCGCAGCAGCGTTCAATCGGCTGCGCGAGTCAGGGTAAGTGAAATCCAGGCAAAAGAGGCTTTTACAGTGCAGTTTTAAAAGAACACACAAGATATATTTTAAAAATGAGACACACTGTCAACCAAAACTACCCTTGCTTTTTTTGACCAGCACAAGGATTCCGAACTGGCACTGGAAGCAGGGCCCACTGGATTGGGAACAGTGCTGTCACAATGTCAAAGCTGTGAGGAATGGGCGCCAGTCATATATGCGAGCAGGACCCTGACACCAAATGAGCAGCAATACTCACAAATAGAGAGGGAAACCATTGCGATCCACTGGGAGTGCAGCCCTTGCTACATGTACCTATTTGGCCATCTTTTCATCGCCTGTACAGAGACCACAAGCTATTGATCTCACTGTTTATGGGATCAGTATCGAAATTGCTCCCACAGATTGAATTCTGCTGTTGCAAGAATTCAACTTCACTGTTGTGTACAGACCAGGCACCCACAACCCAGGGGACTTACTGTCACAAGTCCAAAATGTGGGGGGGTCACCCTAACGGAAACTAGTGAAGTGCAAGACACTGTGGAGTTTATCCATTTGGTGGTAGGGAGATTCAGGCCTTTACCTAGGTCCCTGTCAGACATTGTGGCAGCCGCAGAACAAGATGACTGCAGACAACTAGCCATCATGGTAGTGAGGGCCAGTGACTGGAAGGCGTTACACAGCCATTCAGCTTGAAGGCCTGAAAGTGGCAAACTAATGCTACAAGCTATTTACCTGGTGAGGCACAAATAATGAGACCCCTTTTAACAGCCATGAGCGGGCCAAAAGTCATAAGTATCACAACACCAAACACAGATGCATTACGCCAGATGGCCTCAGGCCAATGGAGAGGTGGAATGGTTTGTAGGAACTGTGACCAAAGTCATCTGGGTAGCGACAGCAGAAGGCAGCAATGTGGAGGGTGCCTTCTACTTGTTTCTGCGGGAATACCGTAGGACTCCACACTCTACCACGGGGATAGCTCCTAGTCGGGTATGCCTAGGACCAACAATCAATGACGTGACCTCCCCATAATCCCTTGTGGATCAAGCCCCAAGACCCCCAAAGTCAATCTGGCACTTGGCTGGCCAGCAACAATTAATATGTCTCAAGGAGGAGACGTGCAAAACCATGCCACATTTAACCTGAAGATCTTGTGCGAGATCGACACAGGGGAGGGAACTTCCGGTTGCCTTTTGAAATAGCCCCTAAGATCGTCACAGCTGTAAATAGAACCATGGTCACAGCCAACCAAGGGACCAAAACTGTCACTAAATTCAATAGACAAAGACAAAGTATTTTTTGTTTTGCTAAATATTTTGGCACGAGTTATAGTTTCCTTAGGGCATGACTTATAGTTACTTGTGAGACCTCTAACTATAAATGCTGAATTTCTATGGTTTTGTGAGTCTAACTATAACATCCCTGTAACCCTTGTTTTTGTAATGAATAGCCAATGCAGTTGTTGCAAGAGGGCGAGAAAAGACGTTCTGGCTAGCAAGTTCCCAACAAGTTGGCCCGCAGTATTGTGTACCACCTGAGGTCTATTTAATGAAAATCGCTTGCCTCAATCAATAGGGCATTGCAATATTCCAGGCGACTAATCACTAGTGCTTGAACAAGCATTTTTCACACACAGAGAGGAAGGGAAGGAAAATCTCTGTGCAAAAGGCTCAGCCTATCAAAGCAAGAACCAGAGGTGGCACAAGCTGATCTTTCATGGTCAGTTTCTGGTCTAAACAAACACCTAGATTCTTAACCACTGTCTTAGGAGCTGGAACATTACCCAACTCTGGGGGCACCCACTATGGAGACCAGAGCGAATGTGCATTACCAAAGAGCATGATCCATGTTTTCCCAGCATTCAGCTGGAGAAAATTATCCGTCATCCAAGGTACAATTGCCTTCATACCTTCCGAGAAGTGAGACTGAATGTTCATAGTATTCTTATCCAAATGATAGAAGCTGGGTATCATCAGCATATGAAATAGGAGTGAAGCTGAATTCTCTGAATATTTTTGCAAGGGGTGCCACATAAATATGAAAGAAAGTGGGGCTGAGACAAGATCCATGTGACACTCCCTTGGTAAGCCCCATAGTTTGGGAGCGGAAGGGTCCAAGATTAATGGTCTGCGAACATTGGGATGGAAAGCTCGAGATTGGTTATTAGGCTTGTCCACAGATCCCAATCTACTTAAGTCTCTGGAGCATAATAAAGTGGGATACTGTGTCGAAGGTTCCCGACAAAGTCAGCAGTACAAACAAGACTGCCTGGTTACTATAAAGAGAATATCTTATGTTGTCTGTAACTGCAATCAGTGTCTACTCCAAACTATACATCAGTCTGAAACCAGACTGTGAGGAATCAAGGCACTCAATAGACTCAGTGTATTCTGTGAGTAATTTATTGATGTAGTTTTTTAGACGTTTACTCAATAGGGACGGAGATGGGGCGGTAGTTAAATAAATCTGCTACTGGGTCATTCGTCTTTTTTTAATGGGAATTATCTGTGCAGCTTTCCACTCTGTTGGAAATTGGCCATCCCTCATAGAGAGATTAAGTATCGTGCAAATAGAAGGAGCCAGTTGTTTATGTAGTAGGGAAGATATCCTAGTAGGGATTAAGTCCAAAGGTGACCCTGATTTGGCTGCCTTCAGCATTGCCTCAACTGTGTCTACTATGAGCGTGGTGAAACTATCCAGGAAGCAGACATTGTCTGAGGTGGGTAGAGTGCAACCCAGAGAGTCACTAACTTCAGTTAATTTATCATAGTTCAAATAGTTTTGTGTTCAAAATGATTGGTGATCTCATTACAAAGTTCTTCAGATGGGTTAGATAAAGATTTAAGAATTTGATATAATTCTTTAGGGGAATTCCCTGCCTGGTTAAGCCGTGAGGCGAAATGAGCTCTACAAACATTTTTTAAATTACTGTGATAAAGAGCTAGAAAGTCTGATAGGTTTCATTATCATTCTGGTTGTGTGAGTGGCACCAACATCTCTCCATTGTTTTGCAAAAGGTGTTCTCCTTACGCAGCTCCGGAGAGTACCAGCCTGCATGTGGCCTTCGTTTGTCCTTGAGTTGATCTTTCAAAGGAGTCAAACTATCTATAGTCAACTTTACCGCATTGTGGTAGTCATTTAAGCAATAATTAATCTTCCTCGATTCCCAATTCATATGCATGGAAAATTCTTTTATGAATGCGTCCGGTGTGATTTTGCGCCAAAGCCTCCTGAAACTATAAAAGACCTTGGAGGGAGTAGACTCCACCTTGGCTCCAAGAATTTGAAAGTCAATCAGAGAACGTTCGGACCATACCAAAGAGCAGGGGGCCTCAGTATGAATGTAAGGTCCAAGCGTATGACCTGCCGAATGGGTTGGGCCCTCTTTAATATTTTCCAGACCAAGAGTAGCCATATCGGCAATTAGCAAAGAGGCTTCCGTGTTACCCGCAATTCACTATGTATATTCAAATCCTCTAATAGAAGAAAGTATTTGGAGGACATGGTATGGAGAGCAATCAATTTCATCAATTGGAGAGTAAAATCACGGAGGGGTCCAGGGGGGCGATACACAAGGGCACCTTTCCATCAGTCATGGGTAAGAGATCAATTCTAAAAAAACAAATCTGAATCTTATCTTCAGAGTAGTGTTCACGTAAAGATACATTGATGAAATCTTTATGGATGATGGCAATACCTCCGTCCACCTGATCCTGCCTACCAATCCTTTGAATGCAATAGTTCTCGGGGAGCCACAGGAATGGAAGGAATGGAGGTTGGATTGAGCCATGTCTCGGTGAGAACCCTGAAACTAGGTGTATCTGAGATAAGCAAAATTGAACAATCGTATCACTATCATCAAAATGTTGATATATTTGATACTTTTAGACCTTTTTACTAACATGGCCAGCAAGCTCAAAGGATTGTTTTTAGATTGGTTATGGCTAGCAAGCAGCCTGAATAAGAAGGGACATTATCATGCTCTGGCCTGTTTCAAAACGGGGTTTCGCTGTTCCAAACATAGAATGATTTTTTATGCGGTATAACCCCTCTTTGCAATATATCCACTTAGTTCAAAATGTCATGCTCCATACTTAACAATAGAGAGGGATCTGGATGAAAAAGTCAGGTTACGAACAATACATTCCACTCCACTTCCCAAACCCACTTTTGAGATTCATATGGCACACACTACCAACTGGGCTACATGGGACACCGGCAAAAAGGCTGGTCAAACACAATTTCATGTGAGTAACTTACAATCAATTAATTGTAACCCCCTATTACATCTGATACAATAGAGGGTCATTAAAGAGGCACTTACAGCAACAGATATGTTGAGTCTGGGAGACCTCTTTAACAGCCATCATTTTATCTCACAATGGCCATTTACATAAAAAGATCCCCCCTTCCTGCCCTCTACTGTGTCATACGCTCGAAGGAGCAGCACAATCTGCATTTTGCACTTTTCTAGAAGAACCACTGATCTTCACCCCATTACTCCATGATTGTGACAACCAGTTTGAGAGGTTGGGTCGCTAGGCTGTATTCGACGTCAAGACTTGGGCTTACCAATAGACCATGGCACATAGATATACGGCTGTAAACAAGCCAAACCAATTTCCATAAATCACAGAAATAAATGTGTACATTGTAAACTCCGAACACGCTTTTACTGTACTCCACTAAAACAGAATCAAAAAGACCCAACCATCCACCCCACTTGTCATCATTGGGCATACTCAGCAACTAATTTTATTCATTTGGCCTGGCCCTGCCTGTCATTTATGAATTGCGAAAGTCTATTCATGAAACCATTAGTCATTTCACTGACTATCAAATGGATATGTCCCCTCTTACAACACTGCCACGGTATGTGGGTACGATTCCACTCTGCAGAAGAAAGCTATTTGCCACACTGTTGCTCTTCCCCATACGTAGAATTGTAGAGGCTGGGATACGCGGCCATCCACCTAAAATCCAAAAATGGCTGACTGATGCAACCTACTGTGATTACCGTACTGACATGTTCTCAAATATGCTGCCTATAAAAAAGACCAAAAGACATATGGGGATACAGGTCCACTGATGTCATATCTAGCAAGTAGATCATGTGCCTCTGCTGAGATTCTTTGCCCTACTTTTCAGGATGACCTAGGCAATATATAGTCAATATAATTGTTAGATACTGGGTCAAAACTCTGCTGATATATGACTGCAACATGCTAGCCTAACCTCCAAACCCAACCTATGGATGCAGTCTCATGCTTGGAGGGATCACTACAATATATGCTCTACATGGCACTTTAGAAAATGTATTTTTTTATGCATTTTAACAAAATTGCACATGGTTACCATCAACTTGGAGTAGATGGCATTATCATTTCCTAAATACCCAGTTTGCATTTAGGAAATGCTTGGTGCATGTGCGGAGGGAATCGCAAATTGAGATTGACTATTTGTAGTACCAATTTTAAGTATTCGCAATTGTATGCGAATACCTATAATTGCGATTACAAAGCCTTTCATACATCTTGAAAGGCTATTTTGCATTCGCTAACGTTCAAATTTAGCGATTAACACCATTTGAGGATGCAAAATAGTTTAATACATGTGGCCCTTCGACTCAGAATAAGAGTTAAGCGAAGAGATAATTACCACATACCAGGGTACGACTTTAACAAATCGTCTCATCACAAGTTAAAAAATGCATGTGACATTTAACACTAAATTTCTAGTATGAGAGGGCATTAAAAACCAGTAGAACATACCAGCTTATTATACATTGAGGCAAATGCAAGTAGTAAATATTCAAGAAAGTGTAGGGAATTAAAGAAAAGCTGAAAAACAATATAAAAAACTAGCAGCCCGTCCCAACGCTGTCCGGGTATGAATTGCTGCCGGCCAGTAGTATATTGTTTTGTAGGATTTCGTTTTGATAGCATTTCTTATCTGTGACAGGCCTGTGAAACGCTACAATTCACAGTGCACTGCTGATGCACTTAAGAGTGCGCGTTCAGTAGTGTGTGAACTCGAGTTTCCCTACTTTATTTTTCCTTGCAATATTATATAGCGCGAACTCGACAACATGGAATGAGCACAATTTACATTACAGAAGAACACATTCATTTGTGGTAGGCACGGAGAGACAAAGCGATTTGCCTCGAATCACAGGATGTTGAGCTGATGCCGAGATTCGAACGTAGCTCCCCAGCTCTAAAGTTCGCAATTCTAGAACTTGTGGCGGGAGGTGTCCAATGAGAGAGACCTGTGCATTTTTCAAATGGGTGGTGAAATAATATGAGTATGTTGCTGGAGATGTGGGCCGCCGTGCCACCAATGTACTTACCGGGGGAGGGTAAGCACCCATTATTCCGAAACTTTCTTTCCGCATACTTTCATTACGAAAGTACCATGACTCCGCAATGCCATTATATTTTATATGCTTTTACCACGCATACATTTACAACAAAATTTGTTGTAAATGCAGGAATGGTAAAAGCATGGTTTTTTATGTTTGGATAAGGTAAGTATGGGTATAGGGTATATGTTTTGGGGTACTGAGGTATATGTTTTGGGGTGTTTGGATATTTTAAGGGTTCCGATATAGTGTTGGGTTATGGGGTACAGGGGTAGTTTTAGGGTTTAGGGATAGGTATGGGTTTTGGGGTACAGGGGTATTTTTAGGGTTATGGGCTAGGTTTGGGTTTTGGGGTATAGGGGTATTTTTAAGGTTCAGGGCTAGGTTTGGGTTTTGGGGTACAGGGGGTATTTTAAGGGTTCAGGGCTAGGTTTGGGTTTTGGGGTACAGGGGTATTTTAGGTTTCAGAGGTAGGTTTGGGTTTTGGGGTACAGGGTTATTTTTAGGGTTCAGGGCTAGGTTTGGGTTTTGGGGTACAGGGGTATTTTTAGGGTTCAGGGGTAGGTGTGGGTTTTGAGGTACAGGGGTATTTATAGGGTTCAGGGCTAGGTTTGGGTTTTGGGGTACACGGGTAGTTTTAGGGTTTAGGGATAGGTTTGGGTTTTGGGGTACAGGGTATATTTATAGGGTTAAGATGGGTTAGTGTTTAAGGGTGTTGGGGTATTTTAAGGAGTAAGGATGGGTTATGATTATGGGGTGCAGGGGTATTTAAAGGGTGCAGGGTGGGATTAGCACACGATATGAGACATGGCATGAAGGGCGGAACGTACCACACGCCCACAGCACAACGCAGACACGCCCACAAGGGACTACTTTGCTGGCACGGTTCTTTTACCTATTAAATGTATATGGTGGGCGTCTGCATAGCCTATGTCCTTCTACTGCAACTGCCCTATCCAACGCTGTATTGGGTGTTGCGATTGGTGCTGTGGTTCCTGAGATTACCCGCCTCAAAGGTTTGGGCTCTCTCTTTATTATATTAGTATAGATTAAGACCAAGACAACAATGCAAAAAAACACAGTGCGTG